>NW_026915780.1:1985000-2030000 GCF_034315485.1 Pezoporus occidentalis
CCAAAGCAGGGAGAAAAAAAAATAGAGCGTAAGAGATTGCTGCAAAAGCCTCTGTGCCTGCTCGAGAAATAAAGGGAAATGCATTTGGAGATATGAATAGGAAAAAAAAAGAACGTTTTTTTTTAGGCAAAAGAATGTTGAGCACATTCATTTAATACCCAGAGCTGGAGACATGACAATTAGTACATCTGACGTTTACAATGCAGATGTTTACGATGTGAATAATGGATGGAAAGAGAGCGAAAACGCCGTGGTTTGGGTGAAATATAGCACAGTTTTCTCCAGAAAACACATGAACTTTGCTCGAGCCACTCCACCAGTGTGAAAGGAGCTGATCTGAGGGTGAAGAATCGAAGTCCTGCAGCACTGCTCTGAAAGCGAGATGCACAGTAATAAAGTGCAGATAAAAAATACGTTTAATCTAATAAAGGGGTGTTGCAAGAATTGTTGTAAGAGAAAGCTGATGGGGGGGAGGCAGCTTTAGGGGAAAACATGAATTTCCAGCAGCAGCCTTGTGTAATGATACTCTTATTTTTTAAAATGTGCCTGAACTCCATTCATAGAATTTAAGTGCTTAAATAAGCACAATAAATGTAAATAATTTACTGCTTTGCAAACAGAAAATTGGGCAGAAAAATGATTTCGAATAGCGGCTTGGCTTACTATACCCGGTGATTTGGTGCCCTGCAAAATGCATTTGACACTGCTGTTCATTAAGCCAGTGCTATTGAGCCTTCTTCACATTCATTAGTGATTAATTCAGACAGATATTTAACTTAATAAGGTAAGCAAATAAACAAAAAATCACTTTCTGTGCCTTAAGGTTTTTTGGTTGGACCTCTAATTGGTTTTGTGCACTAATTATCAAGATTAACACCTTACACTTTTCTCAGTCCTTACACTTAGAAATTCCCTGTAGGAAAAAAAAGCAGAGAACCTTGGGGGAATCCCTTAAGTGCAAGGGGTTAAGAGTTTGGCTTTTAAAAGCAAGATAAGCAGCAAAATAAAGGAGGAAAGAGCAATTCCAGGTGAATTTAGACAATACCAGGACGAGGAGGCAGGCGCTCGCACACTCAGTGACACTACTTCTCATGGATACGTGAAGGGAAGGTTTTCAGGGAGGTGATTTGGGCTTGTGGACAAATAACTGGAAGCTCCCTGCTTTCTCACAGGGGTTACATTAGTCTGCGTTGAGGCTGGGTTAAAGGGGTAAGCACGCAGCCTCCCGCAGGGCATCCCTTGCTCCGCACCAAGAGTTAACCACCGGCCTGGCAAAGTTTCTTTGAACTCCTTTGAAACTAGGAGACTTGATGTCAGTGCCAAGGCAATTGTGACTTCCTTTGGTGTTTGTGGCAGGGACATTGTTCCAGGCGTTGCCTGAAATTCCCCTGCAGCCCAGCCTGGCCGTGTCCTCCTCTTACTTTAGGCTCAGCTCAAGGAAACCCTTCCCGTTCCAAGCAGCGCCAGGGCTTTGGGAGAAGGGAACAGCACCCACACTTGGGTTACACTCCCAGGAGCCAGAGCATCATCCCGATGTGCTCAGCTCTCCTGCCACACGCAAATGTCAAAGTTTGTCTCTATTTTGTCTTGTTATCCCCTCAGAAAACATCGATAAAGTGCTGATTCAGTGTCTGCCTTGGAAAACGACTCCTCGCCCCTTCCTACTTGCCCAACTAAACACACGCCTCAGTTTGCTCCTTGTAGACACCACCAACACCACCAGCGCTGGGAAAAGCTTTAGGAAGGGCCAGACTTAAAGTTCACCTCAATCCCAGGCACGAGATTCATTAAACCTCATTTAAGCCAAGCCATGTTTACAAGTTGCTGCTGCTGACAGTTTGTCACGACCGAGTGCAATATTTGCTGTGCATTATCCCGAAATATCCAGCAGCCTTGAGAGAGCTAATTGCTGCTTTTCCTGACATGGGAAGTCTCGCACATCTACCTTTGCTTCTGACTTGAACCCGGTGTCACTTTCCAGTAGTTTTTGTAGCATTTGGGGATTTTGAAACTCCTTTTCCTTTAATTCTTTTCTTTCTTTAATGGGTGACTGGATAAATTCAGTGGTGGATTTTTGTGACACTAAAGCAGCAGATAAGTCTATGATGCACTCTAGCTATGTGGTTTAAAAATCCCTTACCATATGTTTTCTCACTGGAATGCCTCATTTTGCAAAATTACAGGAACCGAAGCTTAAAAACACAATTAGGTAGTTTAAAATGAAATATTAAAGAAATACCACATATTTTCTGTTATGCCTGCGATTTTTTTCCTTGATTTTTTCTCTTTTTTTTTCCCACCCTCTGTCTTTCTGGCTTCCTTTTGTATTGTTCTTTGAGTTGTTCAAGGAGCCCAACTGTATTCGATTGTTGTACTAATCATGCTCCACATTTTTCTGATTAGGTTATATAGGCTGTGGTTAAATTATAAATGAAAGAATGAACTACCAGAGTACTTGTCATAGCAGTATCTTTTATGTTGTTACAGAGGATGGGGGGGGGTAAGGAATCAAAAAAAGGCTTTATGTGATGAAGACTCTCCTTGCCTATTTTGTGCTCCTTATAGTATCTGTATAGACAAGTAATGCAATTTGTTGCAATGTTTTTCTCAGGTATTCTGAGAACTACAGCACAATATCTGTCCACTGAGAAAAATGTGAGAAAACTGAATACATAACACATAAAGATGCATATTGTAGTATAAACTCTGTTGTGCACACAAACACACCCTCTCTGACTCCAGTTTATTCCATTACTGTGCTATAAAGCCCCTTGAACTGCTTGTTCCTTCTGTCATACATGAAAATAATATTTCAAAACTTGAAATGATGCCTGACATGGTTATCTTCTGCACTGCTATACTCACAGCATAAACACAGCCGAATGTGTGTCTGATGATAGTATATATTTTTGTTTCCATGATGTTATTTTAGGCTATTGACTGTAGAAACGATTTTAGGGAGAGCTGGAATTGTAATGATTAAGCTACTTGACTGAAGGCTCACCTTCTGTCTGTGCTGAAGACACTGCTGGCTCAAGAATATAGGTGATATTCTTGACATTAAATATATAGTTTAAGTGTTACAGCATTTTAAGCTTGTTAGTACAATATTTATAATAATAGATACTAGGAGAATGGGGGTTTGGTCTTAAATATTATCCTCTTCTTAAATACATCATTATTTTTTCCTAAAGTTAAAGCAGGGGGGTGGACAGGGAGGCAAAGAGGAAAGCCTGCAGTCATGCAATAGATTAACACCTTGCATTAAGTCCTGCATTTAGCTATTTTCCAACGATTTTAAACCAGAGCTCCTCCTCGCTTCTTCACCAGCTTTAAATACAAAGCAAATGCTGTGCCCTGTGCATGGATTGCTTTATGTGCTTTATTGCAGCGGATAAGTGGATCCTTAGACATATGAAGGGATTAGTGATGAAAAATCTGATGGAAGGAAATTGCTTTAATTGATGGGTACTGGGTGTAGGCCTGGCGAGGGGCTCTGCACCATGGCACCCAACATGTGTTTTCTGTGTCAGACATGCCCGTAAGCGGTGCTTTTTTGCACCCCTGCAACCAGCCTTAAGGGTTCTGTTTTTTGGGGGCTTTATTGGACGAACTGTCAATGCTTTCCAGGATAACAAATCTTGTTTTATAGCACTTGGTGGAGTTTGGTTAGGGGCTACCTCTGAGCAACATGAACTTGGCCTTGCTGTGTGTCTTACACTAATACCTTCACTCCTGTAAAGAATCAGGGTACTTGAGAAACAGCCTGCAGCCATACAGCTGATTATTTCACCAAATTTGCATCTTTTCAACAGTAATGGGGATGGCTTTCACAAATGCTCCCAGGCTCTAAATAGATGTTAAGTGGCTGTTTCTAGTTGCTTCCCTTCCTCTTCCCCTTGGGCGCTCACCATGCACCCAGCCCCTAGACCCAGGACCCATGGGATACCCTCCCAGTGGCACCCGGGCACCTCCTGTGTGCAGGAGAGATCACAGTATCATAGGTTCTATCATAGCATCCCAGCCTGGTTTGTGTTGCAAGGGACCTTAAAGCTCCTCCAGCTCCAACCCCTGCCACGGGCAGGGACCCCTTCCACTGGAGCAGCTTGCTCCAAGCCCCTGTGTCCAACCTGGCCTTGAACACTGCCAGGGATGGGGCAGCCACAGCTTCTCTGGGCACCCTGTGCCAGCGCCTCACAGTGCAGTGATGCAGCGGCCAGATCACCTAGGGAACTCAGTTTCTACAATGTTATATCCCAATATCGGAGTACAGGATGATGGGATCTGTGCATGGAAGTGTTTGCTAGGGCGGGAGCCAACAGGGAACACAAGCTGGGGAAGGCAGCATTGCATTTGTCACGGGAGCAGCGGGGATGCTGGAAGCTGACAGAGATGAGGGCTTCTTTTCACCCACACATCATCTGCACATTTTCCCCTGAATAAATAAACCCAATATGGCTTAAGAAAGATGATTCCATTAAAGATTCCTGCTATTTATTTCCAATTGTGCTATTTCACTGGAAATCCAAACCTTATTTTGCCTTTAAAATGGTGCCTACACCTGACTTCCTATGGATCATTTCCTTCTACAAGGAGGAACAGCTTGTTCAACTGATGCTTGCAAAGAGCTTTGAGTTTCAATGGCTTATATAAGAAGACTGCTGCAAATAGGATGCTACTGCTCCTGTTATGTGTTAGCCACAGTTGCCCTCTTCTTTGCTGGCAACCCTATTATTTTGGGTTAAAGAGTTAAAAAATTATTTGGGTAAAGAGTGTAGGATAGTGGTGAAATCCTGGTAAGAAATCTCCTATTCTGCTCTTTTTCCAGCTATGAATACTGCCTGTGTCTATCACAGGCTTACAACACCTCTTCCCCTTCCCCTTCATTTTGTCCAAAGCAGTGCCAGCCTCATAAAATTTAAAACCTTCCCCACAAACCTCAGTAAAATATCAATACTGGTCTCTCTTAAAATCCACAGAAGGAAACTTAAGGATTAGAGTAAAGCCTTATCCTTAATTTATCTGTCGTGCATAAGTATTTCGGCACATAATGTTTCTATGGAAGGATCACCCACAATCTGGAGTTTTTTCCTTCATCTAGGCACCTTGGGGTGAGTTAAAAGGCAGCAGAAACTCACAGAACCGTTGTATCTAGTTGAGCACTCATTATAAAATAGATTATGGGTACAGTAAACCATAAAGACTGTTTTAGAGCCATTAAGGTTCAGCTTGTCACTGCTGACATGGACGTACTCTTACACCATATATTCCTGACATGTCAGGAGGTGCTTAGGGATGCTTTCATACATGTTTTATTGAAATGACAGGCTATAGCTTCTTTCTTTCTGTATATGTGCATGGCTATATGCTGGAAATCCAAATGAAACTCCTCTTGAAAAAAACGAACCCCCTTACACACAGGTAATGAATGCCGTCCTAAGTGATAAAGTTGTCATCTACATTTTAGTTTTAATGTCCTTTGTAATAGAATAATGAAATCACATTTTACCCCTGGAATAAAATGTGGCTGAAATCAATGAGATTTACACCGAAGTGAATCCTGCAGTTGATAAAATGTGAGTTCAAAACCAAAGCAATTTCAAATAAGAATGGAAAAAAGTATCAAACCCTCTGATTTCCCTTCTGAAAATGTCTTTCCTTCTGTATGCACATCAATTGTTTCTCCCAGGCTGAGCCTTTGACTTGTTAGGGCTTTTTGTCTTTCAGATCCAAGAAAAACTTTACATACAATTACGATGCCTTGAAAATAAAGTTTTTAAGTGGAAATACCAAGAGAATAATAGCTAAAGAGAGTCAGATCTCACAAACCTTGCAGGTGTAAAATTGATATTCATTAAATGTTTGGAAAGCAGAAGGAATGTAGGATTTGGCCTTTTTCTAAGCAGTTGCTCCACAAAAAAATGAATTTGAACTTTTAGCTTGGGTGAAACTGTTCAATTCCATCATTTGGTCACAGATCTGAGGTAAATATGGGATATATCTCTCTGGCAGATGATGCACAGGCGGAATGAAGCTCTGAAAGCTGTAATTCACCTTTGGGTAGTTGCTCTGTCCTTGAGTGCTAGGTACCAGCCTCCTTGCAGGGCTCCTGGAGCAATGATGGCGGTGGTGAGGAGCTCATGTTTGATGCTGTAGAGGTTGGCTGGAATGAGTTATTCTTTGGTGGTGTTAAAACACGGATTTGTTTTCATTTGCACAAGCTGCAGCTTTGGACACTGCTGTAAGAGAGCGGCAGTTAGGAACTGGGGACACCATGGGGCCTTCCAGTGTCTGCAACAGGCAAGAGAAACGCAGGGAATGATTGATATGTAAACCAAATGATAAGTTTCAAATGTATTTGCAAAGTGCCCTTTGGTGCACTGCAGCTTCCCAAAGTTTACTTGTTTTTAAAACACCTCATTATGAGACATCCCTTCTCAGTGCTCACAGGTTCATGGACCTGGCCAACGGGCAGGATGGATGGGCACAGCTTCGGCAGGGCAGACCATAGCCTCTGCATGAAACCACGATTATCAGGAGTAGCAAGAACATGCAATTTGGGTCACAAACCCACTGCAGGCTGACAAGCAAGCTGGCACGACAACATGCATGTGAGCGAAACATATTTAGGCTCAGAACAGGGTGAGTTTGGTGGAGCCTAATTCACAAATAGCTCCTGAAGTTAAAAAATACATTTCAGTGAAAATGTACAGGCCTCTGAAAGAGGGGATTTTCAGTGTAAAACTTAAAATCACATCTTTTTTCTTCAGATTAGAAAAGTGCAAGACTCACTGTTGACCTCACAGAAATCCCCCAAAGCATGTGGATACCCAGGCATGCACAGCAGGAGCAGAGGCTGAGGCACATGGTGTTGAAAGCATCTTCCCAGTGGCATCATGCCTGTATCCTCTGTATAAATAAATCTCATTGCTTTTCCAATGTTACCATAAAATTGGCCTCGAGCAGCACAGAAAATGCTAAAAACAGTAATGGAAAGGAGGAGAGGCTTGTAAATGCCAGCAAAATGTACCTGTGCTGGAGGAAATGGGGGTTGGCTGCTGCAAACAGAAAGGTAAGACAGAAATGCCTGCAGCGCTGGTGTGATCTCCCATGTAAATCCCCCACCAGCCTTAAAAATTATGGGCAAATGCTGAGGAGTTCTGGAAAAGGTTCAAACAGCAGTTTGAGGTGTGCTGGAAAGCCAGAGGGGCTGGTAAAGGGGAAGATCATCAGGGCAACGTCATGCTCGATGAGGGAGAGCTGGTACAGGCAGCGCTGCCGGGCTGCACAATGGAGGGATGGAGAGGGACATAGGACACAGAGGCAGTGCCTTGGACCAACATGAACCCCATGGGCAGGTAAGAAAGGAGGAAGAGAGGCAAGGCCATGGGGTGCTGGTCTCCCTGCAAGGTATGAGCCAGGAGGTGGCATAGCTGTTTCTGGGCTGGCTTAGGGCTGATGACATAGCCATGGTACCTCTGAGTAAAGAGCTTCTTAGGAATTCAGGTTACTTCTCCATTCCTTGATTTAAATGAGCATTTTGTGGGTGGAGCAATGGGAGCACAGGTTGGAGGCAGATTAGGAACACCTGCATGAGGAAAGCCCATCCCAAGCAAGAGCAGATGAATCCTCCTCCTCTCTGTAGTTAAATTCCCTGCCAAGAGGCTTCATTGCCCTTCGGAACATGGGAAGGAGACCATGGACCTCTTTGGAGCATGACCTGCTGCCCGTGCTTCGTGCAACAGGCCACTGGCTGTAGGGAGGAGAAAAAGTTTGTTGTTGAAGTCTCTACACCAGAGGTAATGCCCTGCTGTCACTATGGATAGAAGGTGGAGGGTACAGACTGACCATGAACCAGCTGGAATTACTGTAACTAACACACTGTAATTGTTGGTAAGGGTCTCACATAGTTTTTTACACAGGGAAATATTAATCTGTGTTTGTACTTTGAATAGTACAATCACTGCTTTTGTGTGTGCCTGTGATGCTGCCCATCAGCTCTGTATTTCTTTGCACAGCATCACAGCTACAAGGCATTGCAAACGTGTAAGTTTATCATAACTCACCCAACCTACAGAAATTTGCAACTAAGCAAATGCAAAATACCTCATTCCTGTGTGTGCAGGGGTTTACCACGACACCAATGAACTTTCTCACTGTTAGAAGTTTTGTCTCACCATTAAAAAGTAACTCATTCTCTCAGGTTCATCTCTGATGTCTGTATTTATGTGACACTGATTTTTCCAATTTGCAGCAGTATGTAGCACATCACAACGTAAGCTCTGCCAATTCCTGGCTATTGATAACACAAATTGATTTCAGCACAGAACATTGAGCTTTAGAGGCCCTCAAACATATATGTATTGAAAGATTTTTGAACCTTTGTTTTTAAACACAGCTGATGTTAGGTTGTATCAGCTCTAGTTAGTGATGGAGAAATGCTGATGTTTCGTGTGAGTGTGAAGCTTGTGAGCAGCCACATCCAGCCCAGCAGACAGTAGACAGGTTGAGGCATACACAGGAATTACAGGAAACATGAGATCTTTCAAACATGCTTCAGGAAAATAATAAAGGAGTTTTAATTTTTGGCATGATGGCAGCTGATGGGAGGCATCACCTCATTTATACAGGGGCAGCAGGGAGGAAAATCTGCAAAGGGCACCTGAGGATGTGTGTGAGAAAGAGGCTGCACCTACTTTGCCCCTTTTTAAAGCATGGAAATGCTGAAGGTGATTTTTTTTCCTTCATGGTGAAAGAAGGAAATGGAGGAAATGTTTTGATATGAAAAGAAATTTTCCAGCTCCCTGTGCGGGTCCAGTGCTTTTATTAAGTGAAGCAGGAGCGTTTCTTGGGAAGGTGGTGGGTTGAGGAGGAGAAGGGGTGAGGACACCCTGCAGCCTCCCCTGCCCACCCCAGCCTGGGCAGGAGCCAGCAGGCAAAACTCATCAGCGCCTAATTATGGTCTATGCATCTTGTATTTACTTTAGAAATTGCTTCATGTTAATTAAAAGATGTTACCTCTTAAAAAGTCTGCCTCTGCCACATTGAAATGCTTTGCTGTTTGTGATGGGCTCTAAATGAACGGGGAAGGGATGTTTGTGTTAGGCACTTGTATTTGTGTTTTGGCAAAATTCCTTGAATAAATTAATAGATTGTATCATTAGGCGCAAATAGTTATGTATTAGGATACCCAACAGATAATTTAAGTAAATAGCTAACAAGATAAGTGTACAATGCTCTGCATCTGCACACATGTAGATATTCTATTTGAACTTAAAACACAATTACTTATCAAATGTCTCCATCGGGGCTCCACTCTCTAAAAGAGCCCGTTGGTAACACAGAGAGAAATTACTGCAGTCACATGAGGCGACTCCAAACTGCTCTCTATATTTTGACTTGTACTTTTGACTTTTTCTTTCTCTGGTAACCCCATTATTTTTGTCCCTACTCAGAGCTCTGACCTGTGCTACATGGAAAGTTTAGAGATGAAGTCATTTCTGGTTTGAGTTACTGGAGAGACTTTAATTCATCCAGCTGTGCCTGCTCAACAACAATTCCAGCATTCAGCATTGACAACACACCATCAGCGAGAGAAATCAAACAGAAAAGGCAGTCAGCGTTGAAAGGAACACTTAAAAACTGCTCTCATTTGTAGAATTTAACATCATCAAAACACTAAATGTAAATATGAGCAGAAGGAAAATGCAAAACTCATCAGTCAAGGTATTTCACACAAAAAAATAGTTGAGTTTTTTTGGACAGAAAGTTAATGAAAATCCCGAAGGAAATAGCATTGAACGTGAAGGTGTATCTTAAAGAAAAAAAAATGCTGGATACTTTGCTCAAAAGGACCTTACATTTTAAAATACATGACATGTTTCCCTTGTTGAATATGTGTTTAAACTCATGTTTAACTAGTAAGAATGGGGGGGGGGGGGAAATCCTGCAGTTGCGAGGAAGCCGCTGCTTGGGAAGGAACCGCTATGCCTCAGTCATAATGCACTCTGAAATCAAACAGAAAGTGTTTCAGGATTTCTGAGAGCAGCTATTCCCTTCAAAATAGTCCTTTAAACCTGGGTATAATTAATAAATGTTCCAATACATGCTATTGAATGGCCAGTCGATGCAAAATGAAGGAGTAAAAGATCTTTTGAGCAAAACAGAGACAAAATACAGATCTGCCATCTGGTATTCAAGGGTGTAAAAATAATTTCTCCTGGAAGCTTTTTTTTCCTTTTCAATCAATAAGATCTAAGAGAGACTGAACTTTCTGTGTTGTTCCCTCATTGCCTTAGATTATGCTGCAACTGTCTTTTGGTAGAGGTGATGGTGGTGATGCCGATCCAGAGTGACCATTCCCAGGCAGCAAGGGAGATGCTCCTGTGTGGCTGGAGGAAGCACCATGCACCCAGAAGCATTTCCATGTCCAGCTAGCATGGGACCATGTTGTTAGAGGAAGAACGGGGATAAAAACCCCTCCATCCAGTGGTAATTCCCCATATCAGTGCTATAGCCGTAGCAGGTCACATTGGCACATCTTTTTCAGGACAGGGATGCCCTCTAATGTGTTGAATAGACATCTGCTTTGAAATGTCTCTCTCTCTCTTTTCTTTAGGTTTGGCATAAATAAGTTTCATTTGTTTTAACTGCCTTTTAAGTATAGAAAGAAAATTCTAGTAGTCGGACAGGCAAGAAAAAGAACGATTGAGCATGCAAATCACTTCTTTTCCCTTTAAACAATACATACTCTGCTGCCTGCATTTCCCCAAAGATACCACTGCAGCTACACATGGTTGAAGTCTGTTTTACCCTTATATAAGGCAATGTGACAAATGATTTAGGGGGAAGTAATCTCTAATCAGCATAACTTCATACCACACAGCACAGAATTATTGTCAATTTAATTCTGTCTCCTCGACACAAAAACTCTGAAGTGTTTCTTCCAGTTGAAGTTTTGTAGCTGAATAATAAATAAAAGAGGGTGCAGTACAAGTACTGCATAATGTAATTGTACCCTCTTTGTTCTTGTCAATCAGCTTTAACACAAGTTAAGTCGTCGTGGATGTCATCGTGATCATATTCATGGTAGATGGCTCGGAGTTTCGGTCGTCTTCTGCAACAAAGTTCCTTTAATAAAGAAGCATGTGGTGAAGGTTTCAGGTGCTTTATAAAACTTTGACTTCCCTCTTCCTACAAGGCAAGAAAGCACAATAATGCATGCATGAATTGCCAATAAATCAAAGGCCTGCTTTTTTTTTAATTCCTATTTTGACATGTACATACATAGCATTTTTAAGAGATAGCTCCAAGGTAGCTTTTCAGTCCTTGATCAGATCATGAATTTAATTAATTCAGTGTAGACATGTCATAGATTTAAACCCTTTAGAATTACATTTTTAATACAGATCTAACATTTAATGTCCTTTTTCATTTTTTTCTTGAGAAGTAAAAAAAAATCCTTTAATACTCTGGCAGCAATTTTTTTTCCCTCTTATTATGAGACTGTGGCTCCTTCCTAATTATGTGGCTGCAAATTATTTACTGTAGTTTTAAATTAAGGAAGGAGACAAGTAATCCAGTGTAAAAAACACTGTTCTAACTTCAAGAAGAAATGAGTGTATATGTTTAATTTCTCTTTAGGCATACAGCTGTACAGTCACTGTATAATGGAAGGTTTGAGACAAAATGGTCCCCCACCACCTTACCTCCGTGTAATGCAATTTAGCTTCATTAAATTACTGGAGGGCCAGTTACTTAAGCAGAATATTGATTTTCAGTCTGGGCCATGTTTAACATAATTCTGCGTAGGCAACAGCTAATTCTGCATTTGAATCTCACACCCTAATGGAATTACATGATGCGGCTGACCATGGGTAAGGCAGGGCTGGGGGCCTCTGCTCCCCCTGCCCGCCCCGCTGCCTTTAACCCCTTCTTCCTCCACGCTGGCTCCGTGCACTTCAAACAGCTCCACCGACAAATTTCTTGCTTCTTCCACGGAGCTGCTGCCTTTCATCTGGGGATGTGTAGCCCCGAGCTAGGTTTTGGTACTGTAAAGTGTCTGTGGGGCTATTATGTTTGTCCTCAGCAACCTGTACCTCGGACTATATAGCCACAAAGCTGAATAGAGACAATGCAGAGATTTCCTCCTGTTCCTCACCCCAAATACCATTTTCTAAACTTAGCAATCAAAGGGTGGATTTTAGTTTAATTAAAACCTAGTAAAATGAACCAAGTCTTAGGGAAGAAAGTGTGCTCTTTACACTGCTGGCATGAAAGGTAGTCATTATTTTTATTTATTGTTCTGTTTAATGATGAGATACAGTTTACAAGCCATTGAATAATAATAATTTAAAATGGTTCCCTGTGAGTTATAGTTTGTCAGTGCCTTAGAATTTAAATAGTGTGTGGGGAGAAATAGTGGTTATCACCCACATTAATAGGGGGCACCGTGGAGGGGGCCTGATGCTACCATGGCATTCTTGAGATTTTGAGTAACAGGGTGTAAGACAGGCTCTTGCAGACCTAGACTTCAAAAATTTCTTGCTCACTGGAATCCCTTAAATAGAATCAAAATAGCAAAATACTGAAAATACCAGGTAGGGCTTTAGTTGATGAAGGTTTTCATTTTTTAAGTTTAGCAGCTAAAATGTCCTCTCAGCTCTCAGCCCTTAGGGAATGAAACATTTCATCCATGCACAAGTACCAAACACTGTCCCTGCTTGTTTGGGAAATTTTGTGCAGAGTTGGGTTCATAAGACCTTTTTTTTTTTTGTCTTTCAGAAATACTGATGCATGGCAGAGAATTGCTTGAGGGCAGCTTAAAATGTTAGCTAGGAAGAGCATCCACTTTAAATGAACTTATCGCGGCCACTATTTAGTATGCAGCTCGTGCTCCCCTCAGCTCCCCAGGAATAAATTGATTTAAAAAGTTCTTGTTATGGCATTGATGCTGCAAAAAGTTGAGTTCATGCTTAACTTCAGCTTTATGCCCCATTCTGTTGACTTCAGTGAATTTCCTCAGCAGCTGTCGGTGTTTCCATCCATTCAGGTCATGGTCCATATCCACCTACATCTGCTAAAACAAACCCAAGATGTGGTGCTCAGAGAGGGGTTGTGCTCAGGAGCTGGGGGGTTTGCTCCATGTTTAGATGGTGAGCAGATTTGGGAAGGAGGAAGGAAGGCAGAAGAAGGCAATCTTGGTTGCTGCTTTGCTGCCCTGTTTGAAACTGGGTTGCAAGAGCTCAATCACTTGAACAAGTTGACCAGAGCCAGTTCCTAGGAGTGTGGCATGTATCATAAGCACTAAGACTGAATTTTACTGCAGCTGAAAGCATGCTTAGGAGGAGGTATTTCAGCAGGTCCTTTAAAGGGACATCAGCAAGTTTCATGTCTCGTTGAAGAGAAGCTTTACCCTAGACTGGATAGCTCTTCAAACAGAATCAACATCAACAAACATCATCGGGGCTGCTGGTTTCAATAGGCACCCCTGAGCAGAGGATGTAAATGGCAAAGTGGCATGCAAGAAGTCTGGCAGAGGGTGATCTCGGTGCAGGCATATCCCACATATAGGGGCAAGGACCAGCTTGTGAGGCACTGACCCTGCTCTGCTCCCTTCTGAAGTTCCCTGGGGAGCCCTGAGCAGCCTTGTCCCACAGCCAGTCGTGGTTTCTTGGTTTCAGTGGAGTCCTGAGGTTTTGCAGACCCTGCTGCTGCTGCTGTCATCAGAATGCAAATTATAGCTGGCTGGGGTGATGCTGCTCATGTTAATTCCTTGGGACTGTGCCTCTCACATGCTCTTTCCATTTTCCCTCACAAGTACAACGCTGTAGTTAGCTGTTGGATGAACTGCCTCCGTGTTTCAGTCTGGGGGAAAATATGCAATATGCAAACCCAATTTGTCATTGGGAGTCAATAATTGGCATCAGGTGCATTACTTAGCATCCTGTCACGGATTTGGCATGTCACCTGATTGATAACTCAGTGCTTTCTCACGACATTGAACATAATTTGTTCCCTATCACATTTGCACACATGGCCTGTGGTCCTTTGTTACTCACTCTGTGCCCTATATCTTTGCATTTCATAGGTGGTAAAGGAGAGTGCTCCCTTCCCCGTGCCTTGGCGTTTCCGTGCTGTCATATTTCTGATCCCGAAATGGTGGTGTAGCGGATGAACCCGTCTGTTTGGATTAGCTGTGATGAAAGGGAGAGGGCAGGAGATACCCGGGGAGGCCTGCGCCGGTGGAAAGTGAATGAAAGCAGCTAACTTAAAGTCTTTCCCTCTTCAGATTTACGCTCGTTTTCCACCACTTTTTATCCCACTGATCCAATGGCAAGGAGCTCTATTGATTTCAGAGGAGCTACTTACAGGAGGGGGTGTTTGCCATTATATACAAAGTAGCAGAATCTGGCCATATATAATTAATACAAATATGTGCATAATTTAAAGCTGCCCCAGGAAAGCCTTAAATTACACGATAACCATGCAGACACTGGCCTAGGAAGGAAAACATGGGGAGTCTCTATTAGTGAAATTAATTATATGTAAGATTGTCTTCAATAACCATGTGGGAATGATTAAGTAATCAGTCAAATAAAAGATTTAATAACAAATTCCCTATCAATTATACAAGAACACCCAGTAAAAATTAAGTAAAAATTATTTTCAACACATTAATATTAACATTAACAGTTCTGAAAATATTATAACATAATTAAGTGCAATTTCTTGCAGCAAAACACACTCATAATAGCAAAATAAACAAACCCTTGAATAGTATTTCCTGAGGAAACTCAGCAGCTTGAGACGTGTGATGGCATATGGAGGTTTTGGACCAGGCCACCTGAGATCAGCAGAACATGGGACATGGGTCTATGGTGGTGGTGTCCAGTGTGCAGGTCACATCTGTCTCTGTCCAAGTGTCCAGACACTAAGAGATAAAGAAAACCAACACAGCAGGTCTGCCAAAACAGGGATAAAATAAGCTGGAGGCCTGGAATAACTTAGACTGCAACTAAAACTGCTCCAAACACCAATGCTGCCTTTGGTGATTCTGGAGGATTTTCTGGGTCGGTATGCACCTCTTTTCTCCCATTTGGCATGTATTCTTTTTAATTTGGACTGGTAATGTTCCCTTTATTGTCACTATCGCCCACTGTGCCACCAGGGATGGGAGTCATCTCATTTCTTGCAGCCTTCAAAGTGCTGGCCATCTATTTTAGGCTTCACGTCCAAGGTATTTCTGCAGCTGATGGGGGGAAGGGGGTGTTTCACCCATGTCTTTAATGATTCAATTAATTGTCCTGTGGAGTCATTTACTTCTCTTTATGTTTTAGATGACTAACTTTTGCTAGAAATCTGAATTTTTTGCTGACTGAAGGTCAAGGTGAAAAGACACATCTGACAGAGTGGTCCAGAGCTCACTGAAGTCAATGAGAATATTTCTATTAACTTTAGTAGGTTTTAAACACACTTATGCTGCAATTTCTTAAAGGTAAAATGCTCTGGCTATAGTGTAGGAATAGCTGTTGTGGGCTGTATTAATAACCCCCTGCTCCAATACCCAGTCTTACTGACTAATAGCTGGTGCATAAGGATGAATTAAGAATGGGGGGACCTACAGTGAGACTTTCCTTGTCTGTTTTCCTGTCTCCAACACTCTGCAACTTGGGGACTTCCCAAGCCAGAGGTTGTGTTTAACAGCCTGTGAAGGACCGTCTACATTTAGAAAGTGTCTGAAAGAAATGAAAACAATACAGATCAGCCAGAGGTTTGTGTTTGGCCTGAACTGCATCTTTTTTTCTCCCTATAGAAACATTAAAATAGTGGGATTTGATTTAAGCATTCCTATGCAACTAAAAATGAGCAACTTTTTGTGAGGTCCTTTGCAATAAGACCCCACCGACCCAGCTAACAGATGCTGCAGGAGTTAGATTTTATTCCTGATAAGCATAGAATTTGAATAAACAATTGGGAGTGAAAGACTTCACATTTCAAGTGAGAAAATAAATTGCCTTTTAAAAATGTACTTACTAGGGACAAAGAAATATAATATTAACAGGAAAAAAAATCCTTCCTGGTAGAGCAATTCTATGCTAGCACTCTGTGTGTTTCTCATAAACCCACATTTTCCTTTGCAGGTAGAATACAGCTATATGAAATAAAGAGAGGTAGTGAACATGTTATTCTGTAATTATCACAGTGTTTGTTCCAAAATCAAGGTTCTGGATGCTGTGTCTTTCCAAAATCAAACAGAAAACTCTCTACACCCCTCTCACAGCGAATGCTAAATAGAAAGGAATTGTCATCTACTTGGACTTGCAGAGTTCTATTTGCCTTCAATATTACACAGGCAACAGCTCAAGTGGTAATTGTGCTTCCGAGTAATAGTTAATTTGTCAAAATTCTGGAGTTATGTATGTGTTCTACTAAGTTGCTCGGAGGTCTTGAGTCTAGAGAGTGCTGTAATATTTTCAGCAGGGGTATATAGCTAAAATAAAGTGGGGTTTCTTTTTATCAGAATCTGAGAAATAACCTGCCAAACCAATCATTCTGTCCCAGGGGGCTTGCAGAAGGCCTGGATGTTAATTGCACTTAACCTAGAAAAGCAGACCATTTTTTTTCCCCCTTTATACAATAACTAATATGTAAACTACTGTTGCACTTTGAAATTACTTTCACTTAAATTCTATTATTGAAGCTCCACAGTGGAATATATCCAGGGTCCATTTCATTAAAAAGGACTAATTACGCTGGAACCACGCAACAAACCCGCCAATCTTCCTTGGTATGGCTGGAAAATGAGCACTGAAGAGATGCACACACTTATTTGTCCTGGCATTCCTGAAGAAGGTTTATGCAAGGATGCAGTCGAGGCCAGAAATGAAATTCTGGTTGGTAATGAAGGGATGCTTCTTTTTCTCCCTGTAACAGCAGGAATTTACATGGATTGGCTGACAGCTAAGACAGTGGAAATACCTACCTTAGAATTTCCAGTGATAAAAAAAACAAGCCAACAAAAGGCAATGCTGCAACACCAGACCCAAACACGGTGTGTACTTCCACTGTGTGACACGCTCATGTTCCTTATGTTTATTTATCCAGACAACCTGAAAACTCCATCAATTTTCTGTTGGAGACTCACAATAAAAATACACCTTGTGCAACAAAAATACAAACTGGCAAGCCGATCACAGGCCAGATTGTAGGATAACAATATTCCTGCAGCACTCTGCCAGCTTCCTCTGGGTTCGGAAGGCAGGCAGCCCTGACACCAACATCCGTGAGCAGTGATGCTCGGGAGGGATGGTGGGGAAGGATGATGGGATTTCCACGTTTTTTGCTGGTTTATCTCCAGAAACTCCTATTTCTGAACTCTGATTTGGGATTTTTGGAGCCTGACAGGGTGTGGGAAGCTTTGGTATGTGCTCGGGAAGGGGCTGTACTGTGTTCCTTGGGGATGGCGATAGGTGCGCTGGGGTAGATGTTGCTTTAGCAGTTGGCAGCCAGTTTCTGCCTGAAATCTCACCCTGCTCTCCTCACAGGCATCTCTCCCAGCATTTTGGAAATGACTTGCTTAATTAGTGGTGGGATGAGTCAAGCCCTTACCAACACTGAGATACTTGTCATGATTGGGGTTCCAAAACAGCGAGGAAGCACCATTTGTATTAGAATCTGCTTAAGATTTTAACAGCTTTTGTTTTCTACTTTGACTTTTCTGCTAATGTCTTTGATGGAGCATAATAAGGCATGTTATGGTATGCTTAAAAGTTTGTGAGTGGTGTTGAACTGTGCATCTCTGTTATTAACTCTTTTGGCAAACTGAATCCTTAGCTGGGGTTTTGCATTTGGATGCTTCCTATCTAGACCAGCGGTAGCTGTACCTGTGGCAAACACACATTCACAGGTATGGGGAATATTCCTGTGGATATTTGCATGTACATTATTTATTGTACATTGGATGTGGCTGTCCCATCCCTGGCAGTATTCAAGGTCTATAACTGCTTTAATGCAATGTATTTTGCATTAAACTTTTGTTTGCCAAAGAATGGAGAAGTATGCTTATGGAAACCACTGCTTCCACCCTGCTCTGGACTATGCAGTCCCTGTTCCCCCAGTTCCTGGGACAAGTTTTCCTATGGGTTTTGCACCACAAAAAGCAATTTCCCTTTCCGTGTTGAAAGGGCTGGAGTCTGCAGTGGGGTTGATCATTCCCCAGCCAGGGCTCCTTAGAAACCAGCTGGGAAAAAAAGGAGAAGCAAGGCTGAGGATGCCAGAATTTAAAAGTCCAGGTCCAAGGTGTGTGCTTGAAACCTGCATGCAGCCTGGCTCCTTGTGCCACCCTGTCACTGCCAGAAGTCACAACGGGAGTGAGAATAATACTCAATTCTTCCGTCTCACACATTTATGCATCCATGAATTTGACATAAGAGCAATTTCAGCTCTTTTTTCTCCCCACTGGGATAGTGAAAAATAAACACTTAGCACAAGAAGCAAGCCCATGAACATGTAGTCAGTCTGGTCCTCGAGTAAGGTCCATTAAAACATTGCAAAAACATTAAAGTTCCTAACATGATGGTTTGTATTTCATTAGTAACGTGTTCCTGCCAAAAATGTGAGACCTTTATAACTTGTTGGCACTGAAAGTACAACTGACCTTGTGCTGTACTGTAATAACTTCTTGTTCTATAATCCATCTTCTCTAAACAGTTTTGTTTTGCCCTGGATGCACAAAGTCAGGGAGCTTTGGGGTGGAACTTTGCCTCTGGTCCTTGCAGCAGCTGCAGAGCCCATGGCCACATTGTGCTGCATGGGGATACGGGCTGCCACCAGCTGGGAGGGCAGGAAAGTGAGAGACAAGCAAAGGATGTTCAGTCTGGAGTGATGGAGCTTGGGGACCAACACAACACCTGCATGGATAGCTCCTAGGATGCTGGGTGTTTGGCTGTGTGATAGGAGACTGGGAGGTATGCCTGTCACGGGTGGAGAAGAGACATGGTGTCCTTCAGGCAGAAGCAAGAGGACCCCAGAAAAATGAGATTTCTATTCACTGTCTCCTGCTGAAGGTAACATAGGCTAAACTTTACCTGTAGTACAAACTAGATTTGCTGCAAAAAGAGGTACTATAAACTTCATGGGGCAGGGAGAATTTTTTTGTGCTTTACAAGAACAGTGTGTGCAAGTGTCCATGTCCTCCACACTACTGAAATAATACTGGTAATAATAATAAAACTGGTAATAATAGCAATAATAATATCAATAATAATAATTTATAATAATAACAATAGCAATAGTGCAGCAATTATACTTGTGGTTGTGAAGACAGAGAAATATATGATTTATAATTTTTCTAGCCTTCATCTTGCCAAGGCAGATAAAACAATTCCTGTCTAGGCAAAACTTGTTATCTTGACAAGTAAAAACACAGAAAACACTTTGTTAACAGACCGTACTTTGTAAAATGCTTTTCTGGTAAGCAATATAGTGGGTTACAGTATTCGTCTGAAGGCTATCAATGGTTTGAAAGATGCCTCAGTGCATGCTGCACACTCAGCTCTATCTAAATAATCTGAATGTCCTAATGCATTGATTTGTGCATTATGCTCATAAAGACATTACATTTGAACTTGATATGAAATAAAAGGCTTTGGTCAGTCAATACTCTTCAAGAAAGCACTTCAAAGATTTTATAAAAGGGTCACTGACCTGTACACTGAGATTGGACCTCAGCTGTCCAGGGAGAGCCCTCTCCGCACTTGGTCTTTGAACCTGCCCTCTCCCACTTTCCCAAAGCACCACACAAAGCAATAACTTATTACAAGTCCATGCTTTCGATTGTGTATGCAAGGGAAAGCATCAAAACAACGCAGCTGAAAATAATCCCCTTTAGAGATGAGATTATGTTTTATTGTTTCTCTTACCAGGTGTACAGTGCTCAGTATTTAAACTGATTGCTCTGAATATACAGTCTTAGCAGGTTTGTATTTGGCTCTCTCATACGCTTAGCAGGTGAGGAGCCTGTTCTGGTCCATATTTCTCAGGATTTTAACTGTCTCCAAAAATGAACATAGATTTTAATTGTCTATATTTCAGGTGGAGACAGCAAGTGAGAAACCATTCACTTTTTGGTCTTTATGAACCAGCCCCAGGTTTGTCTTAGTCCCCCAGAGGTTTTGGGGTATTATTTTTGAATCTGAACTCCTCCTCACCAAATGTTTCCCTTGGTTCTGTTGGAATCATCTCTGATTTGTGCCCTACCAAAATCCCTCTCAGATGGAGCCATGCTAGTTTTGCCACCCTTTGTTTTATTAGGCACAAGCTTTGGCAAGGCTGAAGCAAAGGTCAAAATTCATAGAATCATAGGATTGTTTGTGTTGGAAGGGACCTTAAAGCTCATTCAGTTCCAATCCCTTGCCATGGGCAGGGACACCTTCCACTAGAACAGCTTGCTCCAAGCCCCATCCAACCTGGCCCAAAATTCTTTCGCTCAATATGTTTGTAAGAATAAAGAAACCTATTTGCAATATTTTCCTAAGTCAGTTCAACCAAAAGCTTGACCCAGCTCTGCTTTACCAAAAAACAGGCATCAAAAGATGTACAGCCATAATGTTCTCCCTGTCCGGGTATGTACGGTCCCTGCCCTGCACCACCTCAGGTGCCGGTGGCATCCTTGGGTAAGATGCTTGTACGTGGCTAAAATTTAGGGGCACTGCTGAGACAAAGGGGTTTGTAATCAGAATTCCTTTCATGAGGACCGTGATTTATAGAGATTTCTAAAAGCAGAAGGACTCTGTGCCATTATTTAAAAGGCTGGGCTGCTCAGAGTTATTTACAAATACCAATGCAACAGAAACAGTTTCTAACTTCAGGCAGAAAGACACTATTCATCATATAATTCAGAAGGAAAATAACAGGTTTGTGGGAAGTGGCAGCAAAAGGAAAGCATATTGATGCAGAATCAAATCTAGATAGAACAAGTGGTGTTTTCCTCTTTGGAAATCAAACTGCAAAATGTAAAAGAAGTAGAAATAAACAGCTAATCGTCCCAACACCATTTTTTCCTGGTCAAACCATGCAAAACCCCCTAAAACTCACAATGGAGCAACTTCCATTTTAGATCAGTTTCTCCTCCTCTTGCATGGTCTATTTATTTTTATTGGTTTGTTTCTCATTAAATCCTTCAATTACTCTGCAGTGTAAAATGGTGAAATTATTGGCATGTGCCACTTTCATCATGTATTTGAGTTTGCTTATTACACTTGCAGAAAATGCTTGAATGGTATTAGGCTCTGCTGTGGATTGAGACAGAGTTAATAAATATTATTTGGTGTTTTTTCCCTGAGAAGCACTGCTTTTCTTGATTGTTTTTTACAGTTGGATTGGGAATATTGATTTATTCACCACTGTTACAATAATTGTATACAAGGAACAAAAAATGCAGAGGTAACATTTCATCAGCTCAAACAGATTAATTAGTTGTAGTAGATTAGGCACAGTGTTACACAGAAAGATTTGCATTTAGAGGAAGAAAAAAGTTGGGCTTTTTTTTTTTAATCTTAAAAAAGGCAAGAGAATTTAATAGAGATGTGATACACGGGGCTGCTTGGCTTATTATTCAATCAGTGTTTCCAAATGAGTATTAAAGGGCAACTTTAAATATTAACTCTTCTTTCTAAAATAAAAAATACTGGGTAATTGTTGAATGCCTGATACGGGGAAATCCCTGCTCCCTGGACTTGGGTAAGAAAAGTTAACTTGGTTTTGGATCCTAAATTTAAAATTATAAATCAATGTATAACAGAAGCACAGGTGCTTAAAAATTCCAATCTCCTCTCCTGTATTGCGTCTGCATGGAAGCAAAGATGTTGTTGGTATTTTTCTCTTTGTGCACAGAATTAAGGCAAAGCCATGAAGAGGTAAATATTACTGTCTTTTGTGTGAGGTTAGCCTGGCCGTGGTACTGAAAATTATTCATTAAAGGTTATGAGGCATTAACAAGAGTTTAAAAAGTGTCCTGGTTGTTCCCTATTTGACCCCTTTCTTCAGGGAATTGAAATTTCCCAGTGCTCTGGACCACTGACACCACAAGGGTAATTAAGTGATTTCCCCCAAGGTTTCAAGTTTTAACATCTTTCAGTATTGAAATAGAGAAGAAAAACATTTTTTATCACTCTCACATTCTATAGAAACCTACAGAGAGCTACACAATGGGCCTTGCCTGACATGCTGATTTTCTTTTTAAACCATCTGTTAAATCATCCTGGCTTGCAACATATTAGACATTATAAATGCCCCTAATTTTTCAAAGCAGTGCACAAGGATTCAGCTGCTTGACTTTCAGTTTATGCCGTGCTATCCCACCCCAGCCATTGAGAGACATTAAACATACAGAGCCAGTTTCACAGCTCGGCTAATGCTGCTTTTTTGTCAGCCTGGCAATGCAGAGCATCTTTCAATCTGGCTTAAAGGGCCACTGGAGGGATGCTCCACTGTCGCAGCATCCTTGAGAGGCACAGAGCTGCCACCGGTACCCTCCCAGCTCCACTCCTGGCCCCCTCCTTGAATCACTGTGCCCACACAGCCCCTGGGCTGCTTTGTCCCTGCTGTCCAGCAGCCCTGTGATCCTGTTATGTGGCTGCTCTGAACCCCAAAGCAGCGAGTGCCACCTTCTGCCTTTTGGGAGCACCCTGGGGTATATGCCTCCTGGTCTAGGAGGAGAACCAAAACTCTGTTAAATTGTGTTTGCAGGCAGTGCCTGGTGGGGAATTGCAGATGTGGCTTCTGGGACCAATGCTGGGGCTGGGTGGGAGCTACCCACAGGGCTTCATGCTGTACACTAGGATTGTGCCAAGGCTGCAGGGCGGGAGGTGAGGGAAGGATGCTCAGGATGCACCCTGTGTCTATGTGAGGGACACCAGAGCACAGCATGAGGTGAGCCCCTTTCTGCTCCAGTGCATTTACCTTCTTTTAGCTCTGCTCCAGGTGTTTTGGATCTTTTATCCAATAAATTTATCTGTTGGGTGAATTATAAGTTGCTGTTTTGCTGCCACATGCTGCCCAAGCCTGGATGCTCAGGGAAGAAGGTGGGAGGGCCCCAGGACCGGTCCTCCCTCACCAGCAGATCCCACTTCCTAATGCACCTTCATCTTGAGAAGTGGTGCAGCCTTGGATCACAAATTAGAGGCCTTGTCAATACTGGGAGACATTAAAAAGAGGGGAAAAAAGGTCAAGGAAGGTTAGGCTTTAGATACAAACCCACTGGCAGTATTCCCCTTAATTTGCTGCGCAGCACGCACTGCTTTTTGGAATGAAAATGTGGAGCATCATTATGAAACCATTCATGCTGATTTCTTTGCAACATGCCCTCAAGGATCCCAAGGAAGAATTGATAAAATTATCAATTCCAAAGTTATCAAAGTCCAGCTTGGAAAAAAAAGATCAAATCAGATGTTTGTGAGGATGCTCAGCCAGCAGCCAACAGCGTGGGGCAGCACCAAGCCTCAGTGTGCCCTGGGTGCTGGAGAGGCACCGGAAGGATTTATCAGGCTCTGACACAATAAAGGAAAATCTCCTTGATACACCACTGTAGCAAAAGGATACTGTGCTGCTCAAAATAAAGAAACCAGGTTGCACAATGAATTTGAAAGTCTCCGATGGCGTGCTGGGTGTTCCAGCGAATGAACTGGTTTTACCTATCAAAGTGCCAGGGTCTTGTAAAGGGGATCAAAAAATGCATTCGTGTTTGCTCCAGCTTCTGCTGAATGAATTGACTTGATTATTTACCCTGATTTGCAGCCTTATACCCTGAGTCTGTGCTCCCTGGTGTTTGGTGAACAGGGGTAAGGAGGCATTTTGGGGAATTCTGCAGCAAATAATCCTCTCTTCCTCCTCCATGGCATGGATTTATATTTTTTTTCCAAAAGTTTGCTCATCCCACTGTATTTAACCTTCAAATGTGTCTTTCTACCAGACAAGGAACAAAATATTCCAGCTGCTATGAAAGATAATCATTAAGGTGATCTAACTCCAAAGATCAATAACATCTCTACAGGACCCTTCCAGGGTTTCTGTGCTATCTTCCGTCTCATTAAAAATCATATTAAAAGATCCTGTTCAGGTAAAGGGGGATTTGACAATTTCTTCAACATTATGGAGCAAGATATTAAACATTTGTTCATCTGAGCAATACCTGGATGAAATAACTGCATAATAATGAAGAAGTTAATACATGTTTTTATAGATTTAAGCAGTTACTGAAAGTATCACTAATTATAGTAAATAGGAAATGCCTTTTTTAAAAGATACACACATAAGAAGATAGATTTATGAAAAAATACTCTGTTTACCATATAAATGTTCAATTAAATTTGTATTTTTATTTATTTATTTCACCAAAATAGCAACAAACTGGAGTTAGGAAAGAGCATCCATTCTGGCTGTTCCCTACCTGGCCCACATTGGGCTCTTCTGGTATTTGGAAATGCAACTGGGGTCATGGATGGCGATGTGGATGGACAGCTTGCCTGATCCACAGTAATTCTTTGCACTCCTGTAACAAATCTTCCTTACAGAAATTCTAAATCACCTAAAAGCCTCATGGTGGTTGAAAGCACAATAAAAGGCTTGTCCTGTATAGGTCCTCATCCTGCATATCTCCAGTTCTGAGCACTAGCTCCATCACAGGCAATCACCAGCCTTTTCCTTAGGTGCAAGGAAATTTTTCCTATGATACTTTCCTATGACACATAAAGGCCCCATGGTTGCCTTGACAGATCTGCATTGCTGTATTTCTAGGTCGGCTAAAGCATCTTCCAATCTACTGACCCTGGCAAGAAGTGATTCTCCAGCCATTTGAAAGGGACACAGCGGTTTGAATACAGGGTATTGAACTGAACAGGAGATGGTTTAAAATGCTGTTTTATTTGCTGTAACGTAGAAAGATTACCACATGTCTGAGGTCTATAATTCGTTGCCTTCCTGAGTAAACCACTGCAGACTTGGGCAATTGATGGACCCCACAAGAAGTTTGCTCCATAGGACTCATTTAGATTAGAATAAATATTAATGAAAGATAGTGATGAGGAAAGATAGATGCACTAAAAAGAGTCAGGGAGAACCAAATCCTGCATCCAGGAATTGTTTTTGCACTTAGGAAAAACACTTGTCATAACAATTTCTGCTATTATTATACCGTGATAGCTAAATTTGGCCACTGCTGAAGCATAGTTAAAATATAAATAGCATCAAGAAGAAGGAGTCTGTGGCTCTGAAATACTCAGTGAGCAGATTTGCTTCAGAAATCAATGACATTTTTACCTAAACACTTTTCAAACAAGGCTACAGTTTTGATTAAACCTGGTGCACAGACACAAGACTTTAGCTGCTTTTCGAGCTAATCAAGTGTTACACCTAAGACACAGGAAAACACTGTATTTCATTTCTACATCTTCTTTGTGACATAGCTATAAAATTTCTGCTTTTTTTTCAGCCTTACAACTCTTGCAGCCTTTGGATCTTCTTGCACCTGTGAAGGTGTTTACTCAGCTATGAACACAATTATGACATGCAATAACAGTTGCTTTTCAAACAAACATCTGGAAAGCCAGGGGTAGTGTTAATTCAGACAGTGGCAGAATTTGGGAAGACTGTTAATGATAAGAACCGTAATTCCTTTCTCTGTGAAAGAAATCACTATAAAAGACCCCAAAACCTGCAAGCTGTGCAACACCAAAGGTTTTTTCAAGCAATTGAAATATAGTCCCAACACTATTTGAAAATACTCTAATTTATTAGCACTGTTTCCTTCCAGTCAATACACACAGTGACTGATGTTCGTGTATAAGCTTCATTTATAACAGTTACAGAACTGAACCTATGCTGGATTTATGTGCTCATCCTTCTGTTACATCAAAGACAAAATGCTTCAAGGAACACAGTTTGCATCGAGATCCCAAAATATTCAGAGAATCCTTCTGATGGATTTTAGGTACTTTTAGGTCATGTCAGTAATTTAAGTGCCAATAGTGTTTGGGAGCACATTCCTGGCCATCATTCAGGTCTTTCGTACCACAGCAGGTTGTCCCACCGTGACGGACCTTGTCCTGGAGAGCAGTAGGGACAGGACATCTTGTCCCACCATGAGGAGACCTTGTCCTAGTAGAGATAACACCCTGGCCTGGGCACTGCTCTGGATCCCCCTGGGAAATCTCTTGGGACAAGGTGCCCCTCCAGACCTGCTTCATGCATCAAACAGTGGCTTCAGAGGGTCTGAAACATCACTCCGCACTGATGCCATGTTTTCTGGTTGGAAACAAGAAAAAGGGCAAACATGGCACAAGACAGATGTCCATCCACAAGATAATCAAGCCAGGGTCTATAATAACGCTGTAAATACCCATAATCTTTTGCAGGTTTGTTGCTGTTGTTGTTTTGCATTTGGAGATTGGCTAAAAGGAGGAAAATGAGAGGTGGCACCAAATCCTGCCCACTGGGACATGGGCTGCTCCGAGAAAGGGCTAAAGATGCCCTTCAAACCCATTCCCAGCATTGTGCAGGCAGCAATAGATATACCTTGTCTGTCCACTTAAAGGAGTTGCATTAATGTGTCTCCAATTGATGTCCCTGCTGTGGAGCTGATCTGAATACAGTAGCTGCTGTCAAGGACAGGTAAGTGGCACAAACATCAGGAACCGAAGAGATTTCCCCATGTCCTAAACATGCAGGGCTGGGCTGCGTAGCTGAGATGGCAACACACATGGTGATAAACCCCTTCACATGTGAGGTCACAACTGAATTCAGTCGAATTACTTGGAAAAAAAAAAGAGAAAAACATGAAATTTCAAAAGAATTAAAAAGAGAAGAAGAACAGACATAGGTTTGTAAAGCAACTGTGAAGAGGATTTAAAAATACAGAGAGGAGTCTTGCCCAGCTGCGTGGGATAAAACTGTAAGTTCAGCAGAACAGAGCAAAGCTGATATGGAATAGTTTTAAATGTCTTTTCCCTCATAACTAGATTATTCAGTACAATGTCATTTGCTGCCACTGACATTTTCTTTAAAGTCATAAAGGCCTACATAGTAATAAAAGGGCTCAGAATAAAATTAGGAATATCATGTATAAATTATCTTTAACCTTAGCTTCATTTGGACTGTGACTTTTTAGACCTGATCAATTTTCATGAAACTATCCACATAAAACTGTGAAAAAATATTTGATCCTTGGCTCTCATAAAGCTCCTGTAACAAGCCTGGTACTTTCTTGGTACTTAATAGCGCTGTTGGTGTCTGTCTCTGTGGGCAATTCTATAAAACTGGGGATAATATCTGAGATTTAATGCAATTTCTCAGTGCATTGTTATGGAAAACATCTACCCGGCCTCATGCATTTTATGTTGTTTGTACATAGAACACCTTTACAGAACTTCCTGCTTAGTCTGAAAAATCACAGAGACAACTTCAGGTGTGGTTTTCTCCTATTTCCAAAAAAAACCGAGCTCTTATGAGAGTTTTAAGGTTGATTTTTCAGTACAGCCCCTCTAAGAATATGGAGCAGACGGCAGGATCCTTGTATGCTCTGCGCATGGGAATGGATATTGAATCGTGAAGTGTGCCTGATAGTTTAACCAAAAAGTGTTATACCCACACTGTGTAGCCTTTAAAAACATTTCATAAGTGATATTGTGCATGCCAGACGTACCTTGAGAAGAGGCAGAGGCAGCCTTGAACTACAGAGCGTTTGTCCTCTGCCTGACAGGGAATTAGGTGCCAAAATATCCTGTCAGCCAAAATCAGTGCTCATTGGTAGTGGATGAGAAGGTTAATCATAGCTCAAGGAAACAATAAAATATACATTTAGGTTCAACTATGTATTTAAATTAGAGGCAGAGGGAAAAGTACCAAGTAGCTCCTCAATGCCCTGTGTTAGCAGGTGAAGAGCTGAAGGTAAGACTTTGCAGGGGAAAGAACTGGCAAGTCATGATTTCTTTGACCTCTAATAAGCTATTAGTGTGTTTAAGGGATATAAAAGAGCAGTACCAGCTGCAGGAGGTGCTGAGTGATGCATGTTCAGGTGAGTTCTTGCTCTGGGGAAGGCTCAGGGTGGATGCAAGTGGAGGGGAGTATCAAGACTCCCTTGCCTGGCTGGGATACAAAGGCTGGTGTCAATCTCCAGGTTACTGAGGCTTCCTTCTCTGCCTTTTCAGCCTGGATGAACCCAGATTCGATCTAAATAGATGCAGTTTTGCTTCTGAAGAAAGTCAAGTTGCATTCAAATCTGTGTGGAAGTATTGGTAGGTAAAAATGCTCTTTTTGAGGGAAGTTTTACATTAATGTGCTCCTGATCCCTTGTGCTTTCTGCTATCTGGTTGTCACCCTAATACCACTTGCTGTGTTTTGTTCTGTTCTAAAATTAGAATTAATCAAGAGCTGCATTGTAAAGTGTCCAGGTTAACCTTTTCTCACATGTGTCATATTTTATGTACTAATAGGAATTCCTGTGAGTCATGTATTTGGAAACCCTGACAGCAAGATAAAAGGCAAATGCTAAGCACTGTTGTTTATTTCCTGGAAAAGGGAAGGAGGAAAGACCCATAGATGAAATGAATTTCATGTATTCCTAAATAAGAGATGGTAATTATATGTAGTTTTAAATCTCCTTGAAGTCTGCCATGCTTTACCAGATATTCCTGCTCAAAGCCTTGAACAGTGTTGTGGCTGAAGGACTGACTCTGGCTGAAGCTGTTGTCCTTTCTGATGTCATGTCCTGGATTGTCATGGGTAAAGCACTGGCTCTTGCTTTGTTTCATCTGGGGAAAAGTAGCACCATGTCCCTGATTTGCTGCTTAGCATGGCTGGGCTTGTTAATGATGGCAAAAAGCACTGGTATTATGGAGTTAAGGGCACACAAAGAATGTAGGAAAATGGGCCAAAGTCTCCAGTAGTAGACTTTCCCTTTAAGTTAAGGTCAGAAGTATTTCATTAACCCTATACCACCAGGCAGGATTTTGGAAGGGAGGCTTTTCTTTGCAGGGCACATGTGCTGTTCTGTGTCTTCACCTGCACAGGATGAGGTTAGTTCTACTGATAATATTAATTGCTCTTACATATACCCTGGCTGAGATGAAGCAGGCTCCTACCTGTGTATGAATGTTCTATTCTTCTTCCATCAATAGATAGCCCAATATTTCTCTAACAGTCAGAAAACAAGGCTTTCTTCCTACTGCAAATCAGCAGAGAGCAAAACCGCTCTACAATGATGGATCTCTCTTCTTGTGAGCTGAAGCAAATTCTTCCCATCATCAGATTAAGCTCCACTGAAAGCCATAGTGTTTCCCCTTTTAGTTTGAAGCCCCCTAAATCACTGATGTATTTGCATGGCTGTCCTTGAATATAGATACATGAGTACACTGAGATGGAGTGTGTGAACATATGTTTACATTGCTGATAGCTTTGAACTATAAGTTCTGCTGCATATTAATGGCATATTTATGCATGGTAATTCGGGGAGCATGAGTCATTTATCTAATAAAATGTTAATTACTAGTTACTAGGTATATTTATTTACAAATTGCTGTGGAATTTACAATGGAAATTTCATCCTCTGGCCCTTTTTTCCAGGCAAAGTTCTCCACCCTTCTTCTTAATGTGATCAGTGTGATTCATGGAAAACCATGAAAGGGACTTTGTAAATTACGTGAGGTTATATCTGCTCTGTTGTACACTGTTTCAAGCTATGTTGTACAAGAGCAAGCCATGCTCTAGCTGCTTTGCCTTGCAAATACAATGTGAGAAACTCTAAAAGATAACAGTCTTCCCACAGGATCTGATCATTCAAAACAAGTTTAGGAATCTTATATAAATTGTTTAAGAGGGATTTTACAGTCTCTAATTGCTTCTTTCTTCTCTTCTATGCAATGGGCTTGGATAATGGGAATTAGATATCTAGCTTTCTAAAGGGCTCTATGGAATCTACTGCAGGTTTGTGGCATGGGGAGGTCATAATTAATGAGTTTGACACCCCCTCCCTCCAAGGGCTGCACATTCCAGCACTGCGTGGGCTGGAAATCCTGCTTGGGAGGGGATTTCTGGAACAGAGATTTGGAGACAGGCAGGAGGTGTGAAAGGGGAGGTGTGTGGGAAATGTAGATCTCCAACTCTGTATACCTCGAGCCAGTTTTCCCCAGCGGTGATGCTGCTCTGGCTCTGAGATGGAGTCAGGGATTTAGAATTGCATTTCCCAGTTTCCATGGACCTCTCAAATTTATGGCACAGATTTCCTATGGATGCTCTATTGTCCTGCCAAGTGGCAACCTTCTTTAGCTTTTCCCAGCTGAAAATCAACGCCTGACCAAAGGAAATCCTCTGATTTGGAAGGAATACATCAAGAAGAATCATGAGCATCTCTGAACATTGCAATGCAGATGCACATTTTTAAAGAAACCCTGCATCAGAGTAGCAGAATTATTGCACCAGGATTAAATCTTTCATGTTTTATAGTACGGGTCCAGCAGCATTATAACCTCACCCTCTCCAGAAGACCTTAAATTCCTGTTTCTTATAAAATGTTTTTATAGGACATCGGATGGCAGTTGCTAACCATTATGGTTATGGTACTCTTTGCATGTTGTAGTCCTATTTCTAGAGGTTTAACCTGCATAATGTTCAGCACTTAAACAATCTCACTGGCTGTGCAATAAGACGTTTCAGCCCAGTGAAATAATGCCTCTGCAAGCCTAACACTTTTTATTATGACCTTTCTTATTATTGGCATTGTGTTGCTCAAAGTAGAGGTGCAGGAGCAGATGGAGCTGGTTTTAGCAATGTAACATTTGGGCAGTTGTGATTCCTCTTTTTTTTCCCCACTTTTCTTATTATTTTTAATTTGGTGCTGGTGTCACCTTTAACAAACGTACTGTGCTCCTTAATGTGCACCCAGGGTCTGTGAAAGCACTGTGAGAAAGTGCTTATCTGTGGTAGTTTGGGTGTAGTTTAGTGTGGTAGCATGATCCAAGTGTTGTCCCAGCTTTAGTGAGCATTTGATTCCCAGCATGATCCCAGGCAAGAAGGTGCTGCATCTCTTGCTGCACTTTGACAATTGGAGTGATTACAGAGTGGGTTTGATACGTGATGCAATTTGGGGTGTCCGGATAGCACATGAGCTTTGCAAATGCTTCTGAGCAGCAAAGAGAATTGAGCAGAAAAAAAGTTTCTGGGGGCAGTGAAAACTACATGAATAAACGAGCTTGGATAACAAAGCTTATGATGCTCAAAAGGGCTGAGCCTGTTGAATTTCATAAATTGTCTCTGTTCAGAGTAAATATTTTGTATATCCACACACACATGTGGCATATTTTATGATAAAATTTGGGGGATAAGGAAGAGATGCAACTTAACAAAGATGGTTATTTTTATTTCATAGGATTCCAGAATAGTTTGTGTTGGAGGGGACCTTAAAGCTCCTCCAGCTCCAACCCCTGCCACAGGCACGGACCCCTTCCACTGGAGCAGCTTGCTCCAAGCCCCTGTGTCCAACCTGGCCTTGAACACTGCCAGGGATGGGGCAGCCACAGCCTCTCTGGGCACCCTGTGCCAGCGCCTCAGCACCCTCGCAGGGAAGAGCTTCTGCCTAAGAGCTCATCTCAGTCTCCCCTCGGGCAGGTTAAAGCCATTCCCCTTGGCCTGTCCCTGCAGGCCCTTGTCCCAAGCCCCTCTCCAGGTTTCCTGCAGCCCCTTTAGGCACTGGAGCTGCTCTAAGGTCTCCCTTTAAGGAACCTTCTCTTCTCCAGTCTGAACCAGCCCAGCTCTCTCAGCCTGGCTCCAGAGCAGAGGTATTTGGTCTTGTTCCTTGGATATTGAGAGAAGAATTATGCTCTAAGAAAACTCATGGCTTGCATTGAATATCTCCCAGCACATCTTGTATTCTGGCTGTCCTCTTTCTGCTTGTTGTATGCCAGAAGTCTGTGATCTTCATATCCTATAAAAAACAAAAAGGGAAAAGCCCTGAATAATGTGGGAACCTAAGCCTCCACATTTTCCTTTAGCACAGACAGGGTTTCAGAAATTACAGTGTCCTCACTGGGCTTCAGATATAGTAGAGGGTAAAAGATTTCAAAGGCAGTTTTAATGAAAGAGAAATGCTGAAAGAAAGAACACAGAGAGCAGTGACACTATAGTTCTGCTAAATTTTACATTTAAACTAAGAGGCTAATCATAATTTATGCTGTCAAAGAAATGACCTATAAGTAAAGAAGACAAAATATGACTTGATGATTAAAGACTTTAAGAAATGTTCTCTATAGTTATGTCAGTACTGCATGTTACTGTATACGTAATCTAAAGGAGTGTTTGAAATGTCTCCTAATTATATTTGGAACCTGGACCATAATGTCCTTGGGGAAATATTTAGTGCATTGCAGTGATGTGGCAGCTTCCCTTCAGTGCCACTTCTGATGGAACATCTGAGTTAAAGTGCTTTTCTAAACACTTTCAGTTCTGGGTAGCAGTGTGGGATGGGCAAGGGAGGGCTTCTTCCAGGTGAGTGGGAATGATGCGCATCAGTGTCCTGGTGGAGGACCAGGAGGCTGCCATCAGCAGGGGCTTTGTTTCTATTGCTCAAAATAGCCATTGCTCAAAGAAGCACGGGGGGATTTCTTTGTTTTTTCTATTTACAGTCTTGCTGGTTGGCAGATAAATTTTTGTGGTGGCCCCAGGGCAGTAGAAAAGTGCATTTCTTAGAGCAGCATGGTTTGATACAAATACTGTCAGACCAGCATGGGTTGTGCTGTGCAGGTATGGGATGTTAGCACTCAACAACAGTGTCTTCAAAGCAGGAGGCTCAATTTAGAGTATTTGTAGCTCACTCAAGACACATGATGTTCAGGTACTCACAAGACTTTCCAGAAGTTGGAAGGTATCCTGGTTAGGGAGAGATAAACCAGGGAAAATTACCTCTTTGATCTACATAGCAGTTCCTGCTTCTGCAGTGCCACATGAATTTGTCTGTTATATCCCAGACACCAAGAAAGAAGAAATTAAATTGTGTTTGTGGTGGAGAAATCTGGTTCAAACAAGAAAGGGATGTCAAAGGAAAAAATAAAGCAAATCCTTGCTTGGTGTTTGTGTGAAAACTTGGAGTCTATTTTAGCTGAAAAGAATTAAACTTGTGGTATTCCTTTAAATGATTTAGATAATCCAGAGGTATTGCCTGATAACAGATTCATCCAAATTCAGTATGCAATATCAAATTATTTTTCCTTATAGTGATTGAAAGAGAAATGTAGATAATTTTGCTCTTTCTTTAATTAAAACAAGTAAGAAGGAAATAATTTTGGTCCACTGGTGTTCTTGCAGGATGGTCTAATAACTTCTTTATTTAGTTTTTTATTCTCTTCGTACAGAGAATAAGAATAAAAATAAATGTACTATGAGTGTAGGACCATTCTGAAGACAAAAAAATCAAAATACCCATGATGAAAAGACATTGAAAGTCAAAAAAAAATTCAAGCAAATTCATTTAACTTACTTCAATTCAATGTAGGGTATTTTGTCCTTATGGAACATGAGAACTAAGCTACAGGCATTTCAGATTTTTGCTGTCCATGTGCTTTCCACTGGAGTTACTGGGCTGCTCCCACTGATTTCCATAGAGGAGGAGGAGGGCGTGAATGCTCAGCAGTCTGAACACATCAGGAAAGGTTTTTAATGAGTGGATGGGACACTTGGACAGCTTGTGCTGGAGCAACATCCTGCACAGTTTGAAACACCTTTCATGTGTGTTTTGTGTTCTCCCACACCTTCATCTGCAGGATCTCTGCCACAGCCCCAATCTTCTCCCTGCTTCCTTGGGGCTGGATGACCAAAGCTGAGACTTTGCTGGGCATGTGTGTTGCGCTGAGCCCACCAGTGATGTTGGTGGTGGCCATGACACTGAGAACTTCTGCCCTGTCCCTTAGCAAAGCCCTGCTCCAAGCAGCTCTGCCATTGCCCCTTGCCATGGACTTGGGTCTCAGGCACTCTCCGAGTGATGCAAAACATAAATGGTGAGCATACATATTTCAGGTAGAAATCCACTCAGGATTGGGACTTCTCAAGAAGGTCTTGATGAGGTACAGCATCTGATAACCATAGCATTTCCACAAGCAAATTCCTCTTCAATCCTGAGAGTCATAAGGCAAAAACATTTGTTAAAAGCTGAGAGGTTTGGGGTTTTTGTCCTTTGAACCTCTCCCCAATGCACTAGGACATGTGCTTGCACTCCATAAGGACATATAGCATCCGGGTACATCTGCCTCTTGCTCTGAGGATGCCCAAGTTCCTATCAAGCTCCAAAACCTTCAAGTGAAATTGTATGTCAAAGTGGTCTCCTGCACTGAGTCCTGGAGATGTACCCAGGAGGATCAGGTTTCTCTTGAGAAGGTTAACTTTGGCCTGCTCTGCCTGCAATTTACTTTGAGTCTGTTTTTCCTTAGTTTTCTGGATTTTTTTCTTTTTGTCTGAAATAGCCATTTATTCTCCAGAACTCAAAACCACAAACCCTGAATTCTCTCCCTACTCCTGTTTTGTGTCTCACAGTTGAAATATGTAAATAGCAGGTGTTCCAAAGAGAACATAATTGTTTTACTATATGCCAGTGGATTTCTTCTGTTTATTGGTATCAATTTTTCAGCAGGTCCATTCCTGCAATTCTAAAACCGAAATCAACACTTAGGGCTCGTTACTCAAATGAAATAATTATTTTAATTTTTTCCATACATAATACATAAAAAAGTTGCATAAATTTACATATCAAGAAGAATCTTGATCTCAAAAAAAGGATACCCATCTCCTTGTTATCATAAGATTGTTGTTGCTACAAAACCATGGGAGGTGCGTATGCAGAAGTTATGGTTGCCGAGCAACTATAACGGCACAATTTAATGCCTAAGTATTGCAGATTTAAAAAAGAAATACAAAAGAGCACTGGCAACGTCAACAATCACCATGTTATTGCTCTTCCCCAGTAAGAGAATTATATCCTGTAATGAAAATTATTCAATATAAGGGCTGTGATATTGTATTAATTTTCTAAAATGTATTTGACTTGAATTTACTCTCAGTTTCTCAGTACTCCCCAGGATCATTATAATATCATCACTGGAAGCCAACTATTTGAGCATTATAAAAAGATTTTGCAAAGAGGATGGAAAGCATTAAGGATTGCAAGTTATCTCCCATTTATATTGTTTCCAGATTTTAAAAGAAGGAAATCCAGCCTACGTTGCAGGAGGCAACTTGCCAGCAGAGGAAAATGGAGCCCTGTATATCATGCTGGGCACTGCGGTGCTCTTGGGGACTTGAATTTTGGAGTCTTGCTCCTTCTGTTGAGGACAGTATTTTGGGTACAGGATTCAGTGGTCCTGGTGTCCATGTGCACAGAGGGAGGGGAAACTCGGGTCAATGATAGGGCTCTGTTTTGCAGTTGAGATTCACCTGTCCAGTTGTACTGAACGGGGATGACTCATATGAGTGGGTTGGGTTTGTTGTTTTTTTTTTTAAGGTTAAATTAATTTTAAAATTAAATGAGATGAAATCAAATTATATATTTAATGTGTACAGCAGGGGAAAAGAAAACTTAAATTTTTAAGGCTTCAGCATCATCTACATAGAACTCTTCCATGGGAATTACTCAAGGAGGTTTGATTGAATCTATAAACCTTGAGCAAAATCCCTGTTTTACTGGGAGGCAGAGTGTGGCCTGCAGTGATTTCACAGGGGGACTGGGTGGTTCCAGCATGCAATCCCTTCTGCACCCCCATGAGGTATTCCTGTTGTAGAGGGGTACTCACTTCAGGGTAGAGGACAAGACCAGGATGGTGCTGCCCCCCCTTGCATATCCGTCACAGAATGATGTGTCAGAGCCTGGGTTTTAACAAGATGGAGATGGAAGGGAATTCTGTAATGTTAAGACAGCAAGTGCTCATGAAGTAAATTGTTTTATATATTATTCTGAGCTAAAACATTAGATATATGAAGTTATTTAAACAGAGAAATTCATGGATTCTCAAATGAGAGGAACCTGTAAAAGAGATTAGAAAGTTTATGCTTTGTTTTGTTCCTGACTGTATCAATGCTCATGTATGTTGCATAAGTCTATAAACACAGCAATGTTTCAGCTAGTTTTTAATAAAGGTGGTAATTACTGTTGGCTAAATATTAGTCTAATGAAGCTCTTTATATCTGAAACTTCATCTCACTTATGCCAGCATCATTCAGTGTTCAGTGATCCCACAAAATTAATTTACATTGTCAATAGCATCATGCTGTTCTCATACTGGTAATTTAGGTAACAGCATATATCCTACCATAAGGAAGGAAAAGGAGAAGTTGCACATACTGAGTGAGGCTGATGCCACATTTTTGCAGCAACCTGGGACCTGTTTGGCATGTTTCACCTGTTGTTGTGAAAAGCTGGACAGACGTCCCCATGTTTCCTTAACTCATAGAATATGATTGTATCTGCAGGGTTCTAACTTGATTTTGCATGCATCTCAAACCCTAGCAGCCTCAAAGTTTGGCCAGTTCTTGTTTCAGCTCAAGTGCTAGCTCATATTTCTGCAGTCTGCCAAGTCTGTCTACAAAATGAAAATACAAGAAGCTTTAAAACATGTGGAACTGGAGCAGAGTACTTTTACCTTGGATTTATGTATTGAATATTACACAGTGGGTAGAGAAGTGCACTGGAGGTCTTCTTCAGCGCTGTGTTTGCGTGAGTCTGTTGTACCTATCCTCGTCCTTAATCAAGGAAGGTTTTCCTTTGTTTTCCTAAATGTTTTCCACTCCAGCAAGACACCCTTGCTTGTGGCCCTTTAGGGAGAGCCTCCCTTCCCCCCCCCATTATGGTGTTCTGTTGCCCAGGGTTTCTTTTGGAGGACTTTTGCAAGGCGAGATGGTTGTCTTGGCTCTTGGGCATGAATCCAATGCAGCTCTGATGAGCTGATGCCCAGGGCTGGCCTTCCAAAGGAGCTGATGAGGCATTAGCCCCAGCTGTTGTGCATCCCTCCTGGCTGGGGTGCTGGCCAAGAGGCTGCAAGGTCTTTCTCCCATGAATGCATGGGACATCCTGGACATGCCATGCGATAATTGTGAAAACATGGGTGGAAAAATAGCCCAAGGAAGAATCTTTGTAAAAGGAAATTACAGAAAGTAGCAGCAGCATTAAGAGGGTGTCAAGAATAAAGGACCCGAGATGATTTCACATTTCCTAAGTGGGAATGTGATCATAAAATGTCTGTGTTGTATTGATCACGTCATGGCAAATCCAAATCCCAGCTGTCTGAGATGGCTCTTGTCAGGTCTGTAAATATTTTCCAGGGGGTGTTTTTAAACCCCATATTGGTTTTAAGCTTTTAAATATTCACATACTTGTGTGGAGGGCTGGGGTTGTTATTTTTCCTTTCTCATTTTTTTTATTGCTGAACTATTTGGCTTCTCTGCTAGGGCCAATATAAGGGTTAATTAGGTAATTTTTATTTGGGTTGCAAATCCCCAGTGCCTAATCCTAATTATTCAGAATTAACACCTACTATAAAAAGTCTATTTCATAACTTTTCCTTTTTTTTCTTTTCCTGGCTAGATCGCAAACACAGTTTTGCAAGAAAAATATGTTTCTAATAATATACTATCATTTTCATATTTTAGTATAATAATTAAGCTGGTCCTACTTCTAAAAATCCAATTTTCATAAATGAAGCATCATCTAAATATTTAATTGCAGAGAGCAGATATTTCGGAGCAGGTGTTTTAGGAGCTGGTAGGTGTTCCTGACATGTTGGCAGCTGTTGGCTCTACATCTGCTTTACAACTGCGAGGCTGGGAGGTTTTGGAGCAGTAGTTGTTAGTGGGGTTTGCAGGGGTGGGTGAGGCTCACGTGTGGGTCAAAGCATGGCGCTATACTCGACCCTGCAGCCCTTTCTCAGCCGGGGCTCCCATTCGCATCACGATTAAAGACGGGTGAGGTGCCTTTTAGTATGATAAGTGCCCCACAAAATTAGTTCAGAATCAGGCTGTTGTGAAACATAATCTAATCACTTGCACATGGTTTGTGGTTTCTATAACTGTTTTTAGTTAACACAATGCAGTTTGCTTTCATTGTAGGCTTCTGGTTTGTGGGTATGCTTGTGTGTACTTCTAATGACCTTCCTGAGGACCTTTATTTCAAAGCTGTTGACAATACCCAAGTTGGAGCTGAGTCCTGCAGCAATGATGCTCAGCCTTTAGCATCCCAGCCCAGCAGTGCGGGCTGCTGCAGGGATCAGGCATATGTGCCCCTGCTCTGCAGCTTTCCACAGACCCAGGATGCCCATTAGCCGCTTCATAGCCATGGTTTTAAAGCAGGATAATCTGTGGGAAAACAAATAGAATAAAACCTATGAAATAATGCTTAAGACAGGTTGCCAGTATTGTGTGGAAAAACCACTTCAAAACTCAGGAAAAAGGTTTCTGATTCAGGAGACGTTCTGGTAAGGATGGTTTCTCTTGGTAGTGAATTGCATGGAAAGCAGCTACTTGACAAATAAAGTTCAGGGCCAAATCCTTTGTTAATTCCCTGCAGATTTAAGCAGGGACATGGGACAAAAGGCTCTGCCTCTGAATAACCCCACCATGCACTAAGAAATGCAAGACATGCAAACCGATGTTCCTCCCCTTTATAACTCTCATGGGGAGATGGACATACCACCAGATACCCTGGAGGCAGAGCACCAAGGACTGCCTGTGGCCTTCAGTTGTGTTAAGGTGTTTGGCAGCTTCTGATGTCGGTCTATGAGCTCTGATTTGGGGGAATATTCCTGAATTTGTAAGCAATGAGAGGTTAATAAAAATTCTTTGAGGTTGGATATATGCTTGATATGCTGTAAAACATACTGGAGATTTGGCTACCTTTTTTCTTTCTCTTTTTCCCTTCATAATTTTAATGAGAAAGTTTTTTAAAAAGATTGTTTATTGGTGAACCTTGAAATCCTGCTTTAGTTAAGCCCACTATTAAAAATAAGTATATAAATATATATTTTTTGCTTTTAATGCTGAATATGGCTCAGGTTTCTCAGTGCTGAGTTTAGGGTGGGTGGGGAGGCTACTGGATTTATTTTGCCTGCAAGTTGCATGAATAAATATATATTTTCTTTAAATCTCATTTTCCTTGACTGTGAAATGAATTTAAATGAACATATTAAATAAGCAGATTTGCCAAGTAGGATTTAGATTATTTTCCAATATCTACAGTAGACTTTTTTTCCTTCTGCCCGTCCTCTGATGCCCCATCACATTCCAATGGCAGTGCCTGGGTGCAGGCTAGGCTGGGGCTGTGTCTTTGGGAGCTGCTGCCGGCAGCACAGGGCAACTCCTGGTGTTGGAAATTCAGACAGTACCTGTTTCTTCTCCCTCTATTGCCAATGGCAAACTCCTCCAACTTTAAAACATCACAGGAGGGCTGTTGTACCCACTTGTGGTGTCCCAACCTGTCATGCTGGGGAGATTCCTGGGATTTTGGGTTTGGTTGGTTTTGGATAACCTCCAGCAGCTTCATGGTTTGCAGCAGACTTCTGAAATCTGGTAGGGAGGAAGCCTTCAGGCCAGAGGAGTTCCTTTTCTGGGTCCCACAAAGTGACTTTCAGGTTTAACAGAGCTATAAACTGTGTTTTAAAAAACCCCATTTCCGTCCCCTGGCTCCTGGGCTGCAGGTGTGTTTTGGTTAAATGCCAAAATTGTGACCCTAATCAAGGGGCTGGACATTGGTAAATCATGGGTCCAGCATCACCCTAACACCTGCATAGTGCTCCAGCATTCCTGAACACCCAGGTGCCTTCCAGGGTGCGAAGATTTCCATTTCACCATGAAAAGAAGGTGAGCAAGCATGAGAGACAGGGAAAAGCAAAGCCTAGGATCAGGGCTGAAGAAATTCATTCTTTTAGATAGCTCTGCCCAAGTTGATTTGTTTTATAGATTTCCTTAGAAACTAAACAAAACAGGAAATGACATAAAAATTATGTTAAGAGGAAGTTATTTAGTTTGCATAGGCAAGATCTGTATGTTAAGGAATGCCAGATTTACAGTTACACATGTCTGCAACCTTATTTCTGCTCCCATGAGTGTATGCATTACACTACAATCTTTAACTACATAATCATGTAATATTTTCCTATTGCCTCTCTTTTAATATTAGAGGTTGGATACATAATTGGGAAGAATCAGGATTGCATGGGCAATTGTAAATATGGCATTTCTTAACTTTCAAGCAGTTGGCTTTGCAATTGAAATAACTTTCTTCAAATGTAATTTTTTTGTATGTAATTATATATATACAGTGCTGAATGCTGGAAAGCAGTGAGGATTACTTTCAAGCTTTTGGAAACTCCTTAATTTCCTTCTAGCAATGAGCAGGAGAAATGGCATTCTTTTCTGTAGATTTCCCAATGAAATTGTCCATTTTTTTAATAGCCCTGAATAAACATCAAAAAAAAAAACTGGTTAGGAAATATTGTAAATAATTATTCTTGCATATTTTTCATCATTAAATACAAAGTACATTGTTGGAGCAGTAAGTTTAATGCCGAAGAAATCGGGCTTTAATGAATATATACTGACATGGCCTCACAATCTTGCTTCATCTCCCCTATTAACTTCCTAGCACCCAGGAAACCTTTGGCTCACTGCCTAAATAATGTAAGAATAATTAGACTAGCAACTGAAGAATGCCAAGTCAAACTTCTAAGGAACTTATATTTTAAAACCACTCTGAAGCACGTTTCCCACACTGCCTGGCATGGTGGTTCTTGGGGAATCCTTTTTTATGTTTTCAAGAAAAAATAGTGGGTCAGGGAGGCACCAAAATAAACTTGATATTTGTCTTGTAAAATAGATATATAGATATATGTTTTATAAGTCTTTGAAGGAAGTGTGAGGAAGTGTAATTTATCCTGTTTTGTGCTCTCCTCAGACCTGCTGGCCAGCCCTGCTCTACCTTTTGAGTGGGGCTGGATATATAATCTAGGATGTTCAGACATCTCTCAAGTATCTGCATCCCACAGGATTATAATGCTAGAATAACATATTTCACCTTGAATTTACTTTGTTTTTACAATTTAATTCTAGATGTTTAAGACCTGAAGCATTCTATTTTAATTAATGTAGGTGTTACATAGCTAGAGAAATATGTTGCACTAAGAACTGAACTTTTCTATTCAAAGGAAAGTCATAACTTAGCAGTGGTAGCTGCTTTCTAACTTTGATCCATCAAACTGTTGTGGTTTAAACCCAGTTAGCCATAAGTCATGCAGTCACTCTCTCGCTCCCCCCTTTTCTTCACCCCGACTCCTGAAGGGATGGGAAGGAGAATCAAGAAGAATGCAACTCCCATGGGTTGAGATAAGAACAGTCCAGTAACTAAGGTATAACACAAATCACTGCTGCTACCACCAGTAATAATAACGATAAAGGAAATAACAAGGGAAGAGAATACAACCACTCACCACCTGCCAACCGATACCCAGCCGGACCCCAGCAGTGAACTTGCCCTTCCGGGTAACTCTCAGTTTATGACCTGGGCATGACGTGCTGTGGTATGGAATACCTCTTTGGTCAGTTTGGGTCAGGTGTCCTGTCTCTGCTTCCTCCTGGCTTCCCCTCCTCCCTGGCAGAGCATGAGGCTCCCAAAGTCCTGGGTCAGACTAAGACATTTGAGCAGTAACTAAAAACATCGGTGTTATCAGCGCTGTTCCCAGGCCGAAAGTCAAAACCACAGCACTGCACCAGCTACTAAGGAGGAGAAAAAAATGACTGCTACTGCTGAACCCAGGATACAAACAAAGTTTTGCTGTAGAACAAGTTCCTCAGTGGGAATTTCCATATAGGAAATCAATATCCATCAATACCTGATGGATGAAGAACTGCTTCTTGCACTGTCAGTTCCCAGCCTGGGGGCTCATCCAGCTCTTTGTAATAGCAAAGTTGGTGGAGGCACCTCTCAGTGTAGAACCAATCAGGGCATTTCCAGGTGAGGTTTTAGGAGAAGATTTTCCCTATTCTTTCTTGCTTCCTTATATCCAAGAACTATATCCAAGTATTCTGGAATATTTGTGTCATGTATATGCTCACTCTTTCCAGTTGACAATGACACTTAACTGAGTGTTATTCCCACATTTTGTTCAATGCTGTGGGATGCCAGATCAAGTTAATGCTGTTTTGGTTTATATTCATAAATGTTTGCCTACAACTCTGAAGTCCAGGAGCTCAACTTGCAGGCTGAGAAACAATAGCCACAGAGTCCTTATTTTGACCAGTCAATCATAGAACAAAAGCATGAGGGGAAGAATGATTTAAGGGAGCTTTGTGCAACATTGCACAGATGCTAACATAAGGAGCCTTCCTATTTAAGGAGACATAGCTAGTGTTGCCTACTCTCCAGCATAAGATTTTTTCATAATGTCACTTCATCTTTCAATAATATTAAGATGTGGAACCATATTCCAAGTGTTTAGTGTCATGGGAAATGAAGTGGAATGTTGGTAATTTCTACAGCAGCAGAGTGGGGGGGGGGGGGGTGACGTGACAGCATTCCAACCAATTACTAGTTTCAGGTGGTACTTCTACATTTAAATTTCTTCCCAGTTACCTCAGCATAATTAATAAATGATACCGCTTCATATTTCCAAGGAAATCCAGACAGCTGTACCACATATCACTCCTTTCTTTAATACGCTGTAAAAGTTCCTCCTCCACACAATCTATTCTGTTGTTGTAATTAAGGATCTGCATCAGGAAATGCCATGCTTCAAACCTGAGTTTACTGCTTGCTTGACAGACTCCTACAGCTTCCTTCTTCAGAGCACATTTCCATCGAAAATGCCTTGTGAAACCAGCAGCTTGTTCTCACTAGGACCAGCTTGATATGTAATGAGGATGCTGGTTTTAAATATGATATTGAGGTCATATTTGTGCTATAATACAGGGTATATTTTTTGTCAGTTGTATGGATAATGGTGCATAACGCGCTAATGTAGTCCAAGACAGATGTGGAAGATCAATTTCTGTCCTGGTTTTGGTGCTCCGTGTATGTGCATGGAGCATTAGGGGCATGGAAAGTCTTAGTTAATACCCTGACATAGATTAGAAACATTCCTGTTTGTCACCACTGCAATCAGGCCCAGCATGGTAGATTTTTATTTAATACAGTGGCTAATGATCAATTTGTTTAGAATAAAAAACATGCACATTTACATGCCCTTATCTGCACAGCTGTAGTGTTTCTGAATGCTTAAAATCAGCCTTAGTCCTTTCTCTTATATGCTTCACACTAATTTTCATGTGACTTGAACAAAGGAAATTGTGAGCTGATTCTTGTGATGCCCCAGAAACGCACAGAGGCTGTGAAAGGTGTTTGTGCAGGAGGGTGAGATACAAAAGTGCTTCCACGAACCCAGGCTATCTTTCGTCTGCTTGGCCTATGCATGATGCTGGAGCCTTCCCAGCTTGCTTCAGCCCCAGGAAAACAGCAGGTTTTTGGTGAAGCTATGCTACTTCCTTTCTTCCCCATGATCACCAAAGGAACAGTCCCAACACTGTTGCAACCCCTTTGTCCAGCTTCTGCTGGAGCATTGGTGCTACCCAGGGGCGTGAATGCTCCATCCCTGGCAGTGTTCAAGGCCAGGTTGTACGAGGCCTTGGGTGCCATGGTTTAGTGTGAGGTGTCCCTGCCCATGGCAGGGGGGTTGGAACTGGATGATCTTAAGGTCCTTTCCAACCCTAACTATTCTATGATTCTACTTAGCCCTACTTTCACTGTAGGAAGGGTATTTGCTAGAGGCAAGAGCATTTTGTAACGCAGTCAGGTATGATATCATCTTTGTTTGGGCACCAGAAGAGCTCAGAGCCTTGTGTGCATTCCTTGGGGGCATGGAGGAGAGCTGGATGCTCCCAGTGCACCCCATGTCTTGGTACCACCTGCCTGCACGAGCAGAAGGAAAGGTGACTAACGTCATGCTTAAAAAGAAATTCCCCTTCTATTATTAATGAGAGAGTCCCGATGGAGAAAAACATTGTCTTGATCTCTCTTTTAGACGTATCTAAGGCTCTGGTAATTGTGGTATCCGAATATCAGATTGTCTGGTTTTCCTCTTTCTGAAAACAGGAGATTTTTCTGTTGTATTTCTGTCCACCTACTGCCATCTTATTTTTCCCACTACCCTATTAGCCCCTATTGTGCTTCATGCTCTGCTGCATCCTTGTCTTGTCTTCCTTAAGGCCTCAAATTATTTTATACACGAAAGATGTTATGTCCTTATCCTTAGTTCTTCTTGAGTTTTTTCATCCTGTCCTTCTTTTCTGCTGCAGGCTTCCTAGTCTGTCTTCTTTTGATCTAGTCCTTTACCCTCACAGCTGACATTTGGAACACTTTTTGCTGGTCTATCTTCTTCAGCACCTTTCTCCTTTTCTCATTTCACTGAATTCTTTCTTTTTTTTCCCCTTTTTTTTCTCCCTGAAAACACTATTTACTCATGCTTTTCCACCCTGTTCCCACCATGGCCAAAGCTTGCTCACTATCTCAGAGACCCAGGACTTGGGACAAGATCACTTGAACCACCAGCCAAAGGTGCCACAAGGTTTGCTCAGCAAATTTGGCATCTGCCAAGGCTGGAAAGCTGTGGCCAAACAAGGGAGCTGGTAGCTGGGGCCATTGGGCGTCCCTGACACGGCTCTGGGCTCACACTGCGGACTTGTGTTTCACCGAGTTCTCATTTGTCATTGTTAGTCCTTCCTTCCTCATTAGATAATTATCATCCATGCCACCTCCCTTTTCTAATCATTCCTTGAATGTTTAAATTATCGCTACATCATTCAGATATATCTTTGATCTCCTCAACACAGTTTGATTTTCCCTTCTGCAGGTAGCGTGTCTATTGCTGTCCCCTTCAGCCCTTCGTGTTTGTCTTGTTTTCATTGAATGGTTCCCTGTTCCTCTTTGTTCACATA
>NW_026915780.1:2035000-2140000 GCF_034315485.1 Pezoporus occidentalis
CCTGCACTAGGATGAAGCCTCCACCGCCACAGAGGTGCCCGTGGAGCATGCGAGGAGAGACACTGCCCTCTGCCAACCCAAGGAAAACATTGCTGGCTCTCCTCTGACTTAAGACCAGCACAAGTTGCAAGCCAGGTGGACAGGTCTTGGATCAACCTGCTCTAGTGGAAGGTGTTCCTGCCCGTGGCAGGGGGTTGGAACTGGATGAGCTTTCAGGTTCCTTTCAATCCAAACCATCCCATAATTCTACAACTGTGTTGCATTTGTTGCATAAAGGCAATATGAAATATAAAGTTAGTTTATTAACTAAGGAACTTCATTAGATCTCAAAATATTCTGCCTTTGGCATCTCCAACCAGGGAAGTTCCAGGTGTGAGAATACAGGGAACATCAGCAGAATCTGGTGAATCTAACGAATGAAATATGTTATTATTTGAAACCCTGTGAACCACTGCACCCACTGGAGACCAGCCATGTCCAGGTGCTGGAAACACTTTGTTTCTTAGATTGCGAATCCATAACATTGGTATAAATAGTGGCAGGAGAAGCTTGCCTTTCTTTTGTGAAGTTTAATTTTATAATGCTTGAATAACGCTTTCAGGTCTGATGGAAAATGGTATATAATTATAATAAATAGATATCGATTTCAAAGATTCTCCATAGGTCTGTGCTTTTTGATCCCATTCTAAAACTGTAATTATCACTGTCCCATAGGCTTAAATATAAAACTATATGAGTGCATCCATAATCTGTTGGTGTGTGGTTTTACATTTTACAGAGGAAGTGGTAGGATACACACCCTCAAACAATAACAAGTGAAGATGGCTGTGTTTTTACTGAGAAATAGGGCTTTTCTGGGGTGAACTGGGGATCAGTGTTTAGCTGTGCTGGCCTCACGGTGGGACTGCTTGGAGGTGCTTAGGCTCAGGTGGGACACTGGGCACCCAGCTCCAGACACTTGTCAGGCACATCCGCGATACCCCAGCTTGTAATTAATGAATCATCAATGTCCTCATCTGGGACAGCGTGGCTCTGGTGGAGGGTGATCCCAGGTACAAATATTGGCCTGTGCAACTTAGCTCAGTGGCAGGCATCGCAAAAATATCTGCAGGTCAGGGACTGTGTTTCCAACATTAATTCATTCCTTTAAAATTTTACCTTTTCATATTCTTATCAAGAAAAAGAGGCCAAACAGATTTTTCCCTCTACTCATTTTAATAGAATTGGCTTCCAAGCTGCAACATCGAATGCCAGAATTCAACCTGGAAATGCTGGCAGCCTCATCACTAGAGCAAAGCCAGCAATGGTGTTGCAATTATCAGTTGATCTTCTGTTTAAATACAACCCAGCATGTGAGCTGAATACATACAGGTTAGAAAAAAAACTGAAAAGAAAAAAAACAACCCCATAATTCCTTAACAATTCTAAAACGAGTTCAAGTCATAACATACAAATCATTTGCTCAACTAAAATGTGCTAAACCAAAACAAATTAAATGTAACAGAGAATATGAAAGCAGAAGGGTGAAAGTCATTTCAACAAAAGTTAAAAGAATTGGCGTTTCCTTCTAGTCCTCTGCATGGCTTTGCTTACCCTGACAGATGGAAAATTGTGTAAAAAAGGAAGAAAGTGCCATCAGAAATTGCAGTCAGATGCTGATATACTCGAGGGCCACTTTGGGTGTATTTTCCTTACCCACTTGCTCCAGCTCTGGAAATCCACAAGTGCTGCACAGCAGGTTTAGCCGAGACTCTATGCATTTGAGGAGCTGTCGTGACAACCTCCACACCTTAAGCAGCATCTCCCACAGAGCCAAGGGGTAGGGATACATCCCACCTCCATGGGAATAACCCCAAAACCCACTCCAAAGCATTTTGGGACTAAATCAGGCTAGCAGCCAGTAGGGACCTGAAAAATATTGCAAGGTTCTTACGTCCTCTAAGTATGAACTAAAGTTAAGCTCTGTTATGGTTATCTATATCCAGATCTAGTTGAAGATGCCCATGCTCATTGCAGAGGGGTTGGACTAGGTGAGCTTTGCAGGTCTCTTCCAACCCAAACTATTCTATGATTCTGTATCTGTATTTTATATTTATACAGCAATAATGTCTCCTGGATTTTCCTGCTTCCCTGGAAAACATGCTTAAAACATAGACATGTAAAACACCACCTTAATGGACAGGTGGCCAAGTGCTAATGTTTTCCTGCTGAAGGCAGCCTGGGCAGCCCTGGAGAGCAGCGCGTTGGGAGCAGTAGATAGGGAGCCTGAATGGGAGCCATCTGAGATATCAGAGAAACATGATTTCACAAGTCAGAGGAGGGGAGAGAGGGGAAGTGTTTTTACAATACTTAATACACTTGCTTTCATGCCACTTTCAGACCAGATTTTGTTTAAAAAGGCCTGTTAGATAGCTCCCTGAACTGAGGTAATAACTTAGCTCTAATATTCCAGTACTAGCATCTGTTCTTTCTTAGGTTTCCCCCTTAAATTTCCTTTTTTCAACTTGAAAACAAACCCAAACGGTGCTAAACTATAGCAAAATACCCAGCAGAGGATATGAGTGGTTACAGGTTTCCAGCTCCACTGGAAACATGCTGGTCTCCAAACTGTGCAAAGAGAATCCAACACTTCAAGCACAGCTTCATGCCAAGACATGTGTCCAAAAAAACCCAGATGCCTTCAGCGTTTTATTACATGGAGCGCTGAGCAGTTCAATGGCCCTGACTGCAGTAGCCAGGAATATTGGGAAATCACAGATGCAAACACATACACATGCAGAGAAATATGCAGTCCTGTGACTTTAGGACTGGTGAACATCAGGCTTGTTGCTCAGGGTAAGAACTGCTTCCAAGCTGGGATGAAGTGGAATAAAAACATATTGTTTCTTCACAGGCAAGTTCAGATCTTGTGCAACTTGATATAGTGAATACTTTTGGAGCTAGCTTAGGTATGTTTAACAGTACCTATAGAGCTTACGCTCTCAGATTCAGTGTCAGAAGAAGGTGTAAAATGAAGTTTGAGCTGACCTGTAAGTAGACAGTTAAATAGGCAGTCACACACTGAGATCATATTAACAGACTTGCATAGGCCTACCAGTTTCATACAACAGTCTAACAAATTAAAGTTTCTTGCATCAGTGGCCAGAAAAGACTGAGATGATGGTGACCATCGATGTGAACTTTTACTGCTCCTGTTATTTTACTTATTCTCAGTTACCTTGTTTTATATTTAGTTCAGACACACAGTGAAGGAGATACGACTTTACAACCACCACCATTCACGGACTGTCTCAACTGCATGGAAGCTTACATGGATTTGTTATCAGGGACACCAAAAAATCGCTTGGACTATTTAAAAAAGGAACATATAGAAAGTGAAAAGATCTAATCCAAAGGCTCCAGAGTTTTTTCCTCTGCCTCCAAAACTCAAACTAAAATGCACCAGTTGATATCCTGTCTCTTCTTGGCCAGCTGAGAGTCAACCAAGCTACTGAGCTACCTCCTAACTGGAGTATAGGACCAAAAAAACCCTAAACGGGTCTTGGCCAGTAAACTGAAAATCCCCCAAAGCCAGATATTAGGAAGCAGAATCCCTTATTAATTTTCACTATAGCTATAGCTATTCCCAACAGCACCCAGTAGCATCCAGGTTTATGAGCTGTTTCTATCAATCAGCCCTTCTGTACAATCACCTTCCTGTTGGGGGTTGTATAGGGAAAGGAGAAGATAGTTCCATTGGCATGGTGGCATTCCAGCAGCACATCCAAAATCTCCCATTTGGGGCATTTTGAATCCTGCTACAGTTATAGATCAGATGGATGGGGGTTTTGTGTCTCTTGGCCCTGTGGCCATATCATAAACTTAATTGAACAGTTTGGGTTTTTTAATACTACACATGCATGTATGAATTCTAGATTTCTTTTTCAAGAATTATTCCATCTATTTAAAATATAGAAAGGTATCAAAGGACTCATCCCCTGAGCCATGTTACGTCTCTCAGAGATATCAATAAGAAGAATGAAACTTTGCTAGATGGATGTTGAGTTTATGGGAGAAATTAATAGATTAAGGCCAGGTTGGATGGGGCTTGGAGCAAGCTGCTCTAGTGGAAGGTGTCCCTGCCCATGGCAGGGGGTTGGAACTGGATGAGCTTTAAGGTCCGCTCCAATACAAACCAGTCTGGGATTCTATTGTTTTATGATATAAATGTGGCTACTCTAATGGGTGAATCCTTGTGTCTGAAGGCACAGTGTGAGGGGAAAAGTGCAGGCTGTTATAAGAAAAAATAAGATCTTGGACCTGCTTTGGGATGTTCCTCCCCAGCTCTGGAAACACCTCCAGGTAAGACTGGCACAGTAGGAAGTGCAGTGACAGCACTGTTGTGTCTGGGGAAAGAGAAGATGATGAGGTCCTGGTAAGGCAGAAGCAGGGTATGAGATGTGTGGGAATCTCATGAAGCTCTGGAGCCTCAGTGGCCACTCTTTTCTAATGTGCTGCTGGGGCTGGAAGTTCACAGTGATTTTCCTTGGCAATTTACCTTTTATTTTTTCCCTTTTTCCTTTGTTGCAAGCACAGTGCAATGTTTGCACTTCATTCAGGAGGATGGGCAAAGCAATTCTTCATTTAACTGCTGCTGTGCTGGCACTGGATGCTTGGATTGACAAGGGCTGAGACTTGGAGACCATGCAAATACATTTGCAATGCCCAGCCGGCAATGTAAGGTTAATGACCTGCAGAGATCTGCACAAACACTGCAGGAAGGTTTGCCAAAAATCTTGGCACGTTTTTGTTGGCCCTACAACCACATATTAAGATCATAGCTAGGGGCCAATTTGTGGGCACAATCCATGGTCCATGTTGGGAGTAACGGGGCTGAAGAGCAAGGGAGGTGAGGTGTGACTCCTGCAAGAGCTACTTGGGGGGACTGTTAGCTTGAGTAGCCATGAAACCCTGGAGAACAAAAAGACTATGTTTTCATTCTATGCTATCATTTCATGGTGCCAGCTTAGCCCCTCTGGTGTGGCCTCTGACTTCTTGGCCAGCTTTGCAGGAAGAATATTTTCCACTTTGCTTCCAGGCACAGGAGAGCAAAGGGAAAGGTGAAATGCAACTGGGAGAAATACGATAGCCATAAAGCGCAGCAGGACCTGCCACGTTGGGTGGTCACCCAGCATTATCCAAGACATCAAACTCTGCGGGGAGAAGAACAAGGCTGTCATCCCCTGCTAGTGAGAGCAGCACGACTGGTCTTTAGACATCTCCCAGATGAAACACTCAACTGTAGTTTGGTAGTATTCAACAAACAACACACATATAAAAAGCTAAAATTTAGACAAGTGGACAACTGGAAAGTGCAGCTAATTAAAACAGACAGAACACACTTACTTTCCTTTGAAATCAGACTTCCTAGATTTCGATATATTTTACCAGCTGGGAGTCTCATTATATGATAGTTTGGTCCTTTGAGTGAATAAAAGGCTCTACTTAGATGTACAAAAATGTCCTTATCAGTTTCAGTAGTATTTATTAAAGACCATGGAAACTATACACAGCTTATGCCCATGCCTTTCCCAAATACACAATAACACCTCTCTAACTAACTACAAATAGGACTGAAGAAATTGTTCAATATTTTATCTAACAGATTTTAACAGAGCTGTCTCTCAAGTGCTGCTCTGCAGTGTCAGCTGGAGGTTGGAGCCTGAAGGCAGGCAATGGGTCCCCCCCTGTGACACACTGGAAAGCAGCTCTGTGATGCTCCCTTTGTGTATGCAAGCATATAAACTTTTCCCCTATTTATATACACACATATATATATAAATTGTGTAGGGATATATGTAATGTGCATATATATATGTATATTCCTCTGATATCTCCAAGTGTAAGTAACAATAATTTTCCCCTGAGCAATACTGGACAATGCACTCTCCACATTTTCAACACTTCTGCATTCATTTCAGCAACCACTTTAGTATGACTTACTCCCTTTACCTATTTCCTCTTGTGAACCTGGCCAAGATGAATTTGAGACACTTTCAGGACATTCTTGTATTTAGAGAATTATTGCTGAGCTCTTTGTGAAAATTGGTTTCCTTTACAAGGTTAGTTATTAACACAGAACTCAAGGCACTACAAAAACTATCCAGTTATGAAAATCTAGGATGTCCCCTTCAAGTTTGGTTCAGCAACAGAATTTACTGAAAATAACATCAACTGTATTATATAGAACTGCAATTAAAAAGCTATTAAAGATGTGTTTGGATAATGAGAGTGTGTGTGTTTATATATGTATTGTGCATATATGTATATTACTTTAGTTGTGTATGGCAAGACAACTCTTTAGTTTGATATGAAATTACATTTAAAAGTTAACATCTGTTTAGTTTCATTTGGAATCCTCTCTGATGCTGCTGAAGAGTGTGCAAAGTCATTCAAGAATTTCATTGGGCTTTGTAAGGAACTTTAGCCTGTGATTCATCTGTATTACCTACTGCATTCAGAAAATAACATTTACCTGCCTATAAAGAGTCTTCATATAACTTTTTAAAATCCACGTGCTAAACACCCTTTTGGTTTTTACTAGCTTGCAAAGTGGTGGGAATCTGCATGATTCACTTTGAGCCTTTTTGTGCTCTTTGGTTGTATGAGGCAGGTACCCGCATCGTTTGCTGATATTTGACCAGACTCTCTTTTGTAACTGCTTCTTTTTATTTCAGTAAACATTGGCAATTTTATTTCTTCAGGCTCCTTTAAAAGCCACTTCATGTGTACTCATGTAAAGAGCGCTCGTGCAAATGGCTGGCAAAATCCTGCGTTGATTAAGGAGGGAAAGGAGATTAAAGAGAAACATGCAAGAGAATTATCTGTAAATAAAAGCACATTTAGTACTGTGCTTAAACTTAAACTGTTCGTGCATCTCAGAAAACAATCTCTGTGCTCTTTTTATTGCACTCCTCTTTTAACCCCACAAATTTCTTTCCTTGTATTATAATCAGAATTCTAATGTCTTTTCATCTTGTCATCTGGAGTTGAGAATGATATAAACGGTATATTGCTGGTAAATGTCATGGGTGCTGACGAGATGTCAGCAGACCACAGCTGAGAGCTCTGGAATTCAAATCAAGAGAGACTGATCCTTATCTCAAATGATGTGCTGTGAGATTCCTCACCCCTTCCCAAACTTGCTCGTGCTCCAGCACATTAGGCTGAGGCTACCTCAAGATTTTCCAGTAAAGACTGCAAACTCCCAGAAATTCAGTTCCGTCAGGATGAGAGTCTCTTATTTGAAGAAAAAAGAAAACCAGGAGGGCACTTTCTTGTGAACTTTGACTTTTATGAGTCGGAACTTCTGAATGTTGTCTGAGTCTAAATATGCTGGTGTGCTGCCCTGGTTTGAAAGCAGGTAGGAAGCTGCATCACAGAAAAACTGAGTGCAATTTTAGGATTAAACCTCTTGAATACCTCAGTTTACAGTAAGATGCTCAACTAATGAATCAACACTGAGCAGTTGCATTTGCATAAGGGAGGAAGAGAAGACACCTCACAGTAAAGGCAGCCTCTAATTTATGAAAAGGAGATCAGATTCCTTTTTTTTACAACATTTTTTTTTTCCATTTATGTTTTTATATGTCAATGTAAAAATGTTTCCATGGAGACTGTAAAGGTTTTTATTAAAAGGTCGATAATATACCTCCTACATAATAATTTAAGCAACTTGAGTGAAACCTTATGATCTTGTTTTTCGACATGTTCCAGTTGGCGTCTTTCCCCCATTGTAACCTATGCCAGAAAAAATGCTGTGAAACTGTAAAACCTGAGAATATGGCATTGTAGCAGTACATATATATAGATATAAAAATATTAATGTTTGGAGGTAAGAAATACATTAGCACGATAAAAGTTGGCTTGGTGCTGTGGTTACGTAATACTTGGTGCTAACATGTAGTATGTACTGCATATGCTGCACCAGCATATTTTGTGATATATAATCCAGTGTTTATCTATATTCAAATTAGAATCTATATTTTTGCTCTATTCCCTGGAGACATATTATTTAAACAATCTCAGTTGCAAAAATATAAACATGAAGACTGAAGCTAAAATAACTCTGAAGGATTTTTCCCAGTCCTGATTACACTGCACTCTCTGCTGTCTTAATATATCTTTAATTATTATAACTGATTGAACACAAAAGGGACAGATTCCGCTGCAGAGAGCTGGCTTAGCTCCACAGAAATTGCCAGTGGATGTATATTCACTTTCATCAGGAGTAAACCAGACCCGGCTTTGTATTCTTTCCTGCCCTATCTCCTTTGGTCCTTTGCATTTTGCTGGCCCATGCCAAATTGTGTGAGCCTGAATAAAACCCTGAGTCCTGCTCTGTGAGGATTTGCTGTCTTAACTATTTCTCTGATGTCTCCTGTTACCCAGGTCTCCAGTGAGAAGGCAGAAAAAGCCCTAGACCCTCGTTTTGCATCATTGCTTCCTTTGGTTTACAGACACAATTGTAATGCAAGGCAAGATAGCCGAAGGCTGTTGGCTGCAGCCGAAGGGTATGCTCAGTTTATGTACTCAGCTGATATTACCACTCCTCCAAGAGAATATTTGCCTTGAGCAGTAGCTGAGGACATCATAAAGCGAGCAGGATCTGGAGCAGATGCGAACATGTGCAGCACCCTGCTGTCAATAACATTTCCTTAAACTGCATCTAGTGCCATTCTGAGAATGAAACAAACCACTTCACCTTCCTGAAAGGCAACTTTGCCAGTGTAGGAAACTTTATGGGCATTTGCATAACCTTAATCTTCTGGTGAACATTTGCAGATTCTACACTATTGCTTTCAGCAGCCAAGTAGCTAACACAAGCCCTTTTAACTGTGTGCTTTTTGATTAACCAGTAGTATCTGGGAATAATAATTAGTCATGGCCATCCATCCTACGGGGTTGATTAACTGGAAATAAGCTGCACAGTTTTTCTTTCTTTTTTACTTCTTTTTTTTTTCTCTTTATTTCCTCTCTTTTTCTTTTTTTTTTTAACTGTAGAGCTTTTCTGTGGTAATTCCACCATTCATTAGGATGGAGAAATTGGCTCCAAACCAAGTACTTCTGCCAAAGCCATTATTTCCATCATCACACTCAGCATCAGTCTGCAGCGCAGCCTTGTAGGAAGACAATGTTCTGTCCCCTTGTGGTTCTTAAGTTATGGGTAAGGAGCTTACATATATTAAAAGGAGGGTCTTCACTTAGTCTCTTAATCTTTATGAGCACTAATAATAGTCAACTCCATTTCCAAAATTTAGAAACACTTGCTTTCAACATAGAAGGGTTGCACATGCTAGAAGATGTCTCAGTTCAATGAGATTAGAAGCTACATGTTTTCTTCCAATGCCTACACAGTTTAGTTTTTAAAAAAGGGCCTCTGTAGCTTTAATGCATACTCTTTCCCTCCTATACTTCCATTCTGTATCTTTAAGAGGATAATTGCTGAATTGAAATTTGAGAGTGTTATCTTAATAACCAATTACTCAAATAACTTTGAAATTGGCTTAAATTGGCTCGTCATGCTACATTTACCTGAATCTTTTTATGGGAAAGTTAGGAACAAAAAAAAAAAAAAAAGAAAAAAAAAAGAAAAGAAAAAAAAACCCCTTTGGCAGCCTGATTTGTTTAGCATTGCTGGAGGTTCCTGTTTGCAGCGGGGAGAGTGGCCCTGCATAACCCCAGCATGGACCCCCTGCCCGGCCACCTCCGGTAAGGAGGAGGAATGCGGTAGGAGGCCGGAGTGGCTGGACCCTTCTGCCTGCTGGCTCCCCTGAGGGCCTGCCCAAACACTGCCTGCTGACTTCCAACCCCTGCCTGCTGCAGAGAGGGATTCCGGGATGGGAGGATGGATGCTGGCTGAAGAAATCTGCTTCCTCCGCAATGCGTTTGTAGTCAGCAAGCCAATTGTATGCAATGGAGGAAATGGAGATATTTCATAGCTCAGCTTATAATGCTCGTTAATAGTAGTGAAAATCAAGATAATCTTCTTTAAGGATTTTGTATGCTTAGTAATATGGTTGGCACAGGTATAGATATCGATATGGTTCAGCAGTAGGAAGGCAGATGTGACCCTGCATTACACACTCACATTCTTTCACCATTTCCTGATGTAAAATAGATGTCAGACTGATAAAACTTCAGTAAACCTGGATACTTTCTGTTCAAACTATTCAGACAGTTGCATTTCACAAACATTTTATACTGCTTTTGAAGAGAACTCATTCACGCTGAGAGGAGGATCTCCATTTGACATTGACTTTCCAAACTGACTCATACGTCTCATAGCTTGAAACTCAGCATTTACCAGTTCAGATTCATCATTTTATGCTGGAACAGCTGAGTGTTTTATTCTGCACTTGGAAGCACTGAATACAAGATCATATTCCTTAATAGCCAACATAACGGGCATTGCTGACCGTTAATGGATCGTGTTCTCCATGGCCTGGCTGCCATGAGGTGGTGTCTGGAATGTGATGGATCTACCGACAGAGCAAAAAATCATTCTGAATCCTCTTTTGTTTTGCTGCCCTACCAAATTTCAGACAAAGAGGGTCCACACAGAGGATCTGTGAAAGAACCAAAACTTGCGCAAGTGAGTCTGATTTAGGAGGAGTCAGAATTAAAAATAAAGTGCTACTTGTTGTGCTCAACATGGACAAGAGGACGACCTATTCCAGAAACCAGAAGAGGAGAGTTTCTCAGATTGAAGGGAGCCCACTGGATCCTGAATGCCTGGGACCTTTTTGCCCAGTGTGCTGCCCTCATATAACGTTATGAAACAGCACAGACTGAGGTTTTGGCATTCTCCTTGATTTTTTAATTAGTCTTTTTTATGATAGAGTCTTCCAGTTTTGAATAGTTTTCCTCTCCCATTAAATGCTATCCATTAAATTAACCACTATTTTTGGCTATTACATTATCCTGAATATTTGACCTTTGGATAATCCTAAAGTGTAACAGCATTTCCCTGCAGTGTTAGTTTCACTGATCATCTCAAAACAGAGGTAGCTCAAAATCAGTGTGATGTTTGAGTTCTCATTTTTCCGAATGCTGTAAGTGATAGGGAGGAATAGGAGGCCACTCTAAATACTCCTAATCCACACTTTATTTCAAATATATTTGTCCTCCAACTAAACAAGTATTTTAAAGCTACTCCTTGTCCAGTCTTCCCAGTAGAATACCTGATTTATCTTTCAATGCCTGAGAATACCCAGGGATACAACTAGATCTTTATTTTTGTTTTTTTCCAAAGTGTAATCTATTCATATCAGCAGACCCAAACTCTGTCAAGGTCAGGTAAAATGCCCAAAGCAAGAGTTTCTGATCCAAACAGTATCGTTTTTCTTTGATTCAACCTGGATGAGTATAACAATAGAAATATGTCTCCTAACCTTTTTATTTTCCCCAATCACTTTATCTAATCCTTTCCTTCAGACATCCCATAATTATCACCAAATTAAATAAACTTTTCAAACTCATTTCAATAGCATTTTAAAATTCAGTTTTCTATTACAGACATATACAGTAATAATATGAGCTCTGCCTCAAAGCTTAATCCCAGCTTTAATATTACACTCAATCTGAGACAAATCAAGTCTTATCTCCCACAAATAATTACTCCACTTCCTCTGGCTATCATGCCAAGCTTTCTAGGTCCAAGAAGATAAATTATTAATTTCACATTTTTGTTCCAAACCTTACCCATAATTTTAATCTTAGCTTTGGTCATTTCAAATTTAAATATTATCACATTAACAAAATATAAATACACATCTCTTACTATTGCAAGGGTAAAGATCTAGCAGCAAGGTCAACTAAATGCCCTGAAGTCCAGCAACAAACCAAGTTAGCCAACTTACAACCTTTTTGAGCCCTCACTCCAGCCTTATCTGAAGAAGAGACACTGAATCTTCTCCGAAAATTCAGCATAAGAAACTGTTATTTGTTGGTGATAGTCCTTAGCCAACTTCTCCACATTTATAGGATTCAGCAAGAAAATGGGGTGTTGGATTTATGGCTATCCCAAATACATAGGATTCCTTTTCCTGAATCTTCTGGTTTCACTCTCACCCTCTGCAGACATCTGAGCCTCTACTGGCCCTTGGCCACTCTCTGCTCTTGCCATTGTATCTGTGTATGCTACTTTCCTAGAAAACACTGGGAGAGAGGATGGCTTTTGAGAAGGAGATATTTTGGGCTTTGCAAAGTTCACTTCTCTAATGATTTTCTGAAGCACTTTGGCTTAGGGATTGAGAAAGAAGGTATTTTTCCTGAATAGTTTTTTTTTTTATTCATTTTAATAGAAAGCAGGCTTTGTATGCTATACCTGTAATTGAAGAGAAGAAATCTGAGATTTCTGCAGGCATTTAAGGACATATGTATAGGATTTAAGCTAATATAGATTCAGGTGCATAAATGACAAATGAAACACCAGCCACAGAGTATTATTTATTTCTGTCCATAGAGGAATAACTATATTTTGCTCTACTCTGACTCTTGTTTGAGACCCTGAACCTGTAGCTAAAACTGTCACAGGTCTTATATATGAAACCACAGTGATGTGGCTGGTGGAGAAGAGTTTCTTCTTGTAGCTCCTGTCCTAGATTGGGCATGCTCCAGGAAATCCTGCTCTGGAGTAGGAGCCCTCTCAGCTTCATGCAGATAGCACAATCATAGCAGTTCATCAGGTCTCATCATCTGTAACACAGGGAGCTAAATTCCTGCTGGAAACACTGAATTTAATACAGAGCTTCAGAGCAAGCCATGTGTTTTCAGCAGCCCACATATAACCAGGAACACACATAACAGAAGCTCAGATCATGAGTGCTTCCAAAGAAATTGTTCAGCCACTGACTACACAGATGTCTTCACACAGATGCTGGGAAGAAATGCTCGTGCAAGAGTGCTGGACACAGGTCAGACATCAATTATCTTCCCATACTTCTTGTGATTGCTTCTTTTTTGGCCAGTCTGTTAGGCAATGATGATAGAAATGACTACTTTTATCATCAACCAAGATCTCAAGCTTCTGAATGCCTACCTCAGCTGGCCTTGCTCAGCCCTAAAAGTCCTCTTAAGCTGCTGTGTGGACCTCTGACTAGTGATATGGTTTTAATAAATCCCAAGTATTGATCAAAACTGCAGCATAAAATGCCATCTATTAATCTCCCTTGCTCAGCAGTAGTGTTTGTTGGAAAAATATGCAGAATTTGCATATGAACCATCCCTAATGTGCCCAAATTTTTACCCCAGAGACCTGCAGGCAGGACTAGTGCCTCCAGACATGTTTCTGCATGAGATAGGTGTCTCCTCCAGCCAAGACCCCGAGGACATGATTATGGTTTCAGTTTCAGTTAAATAAAATTGATAAATTCTCTTGTCCACATAAAAGAAGTCCATACCCCATTTAGCAGTGCAATTTGCCTACCTACCGTCACTAACATAAATCTCCTTTATTAACTGACTAATCTTCCTTCCTTCCCTCTTTTTCCTTCAGTCATACTTTCTTTAACTCTCTTTATATTAAACATAAAGCACAAACCACAAAACCCCACTTCATTCTTTCTCCTCTCCCTAACTGCAAAAACAATAGTCTTTCATGAGAGCCAGGGCATTTTTCAAAGAGGGGTTATTTTTTTCCTTACTCAACCATCCACTGGACGTTTCTGCTGCCAGGTGTGGGGCTGGTCCTCCATACCATGAGAAAGATTTGCTCTTGAAATATTTCCCGTCCAATTAGAAGCAGGAAATACCGGAAATCTTACTAAAAAATAAAGCTTTTCCTCAAACATTTTCCATTCCAGTTTTCCAGACCCAAGGGGCTCTGGGAGCTGAGGTTGGATAACCATCTGAACCATCATTCAAGCTGCAGCCAACTCTGCGTCCATCGTGGCTTGGCCACCTCAGTCCCAGCTGCCTGCATCCTTGCCACCTGCCTTCACCTGCCTCAATGGGTGTAAATTAGACTTCCTGAACGGCTGCGGAAAGAGAAGTAAAGGGTTAAAAGAAACCTTATAAGCCTGCCTGGAAGAAGTACAAGGCATACAAGTCTTATGTAAATGTGCAATAAAAATGAGGAAAGGAAAAAAAAAATAATAATAACTTGAAGATGAGGGTGCTGTTTTTATTCCCAGAGTGGGCTAATAATTAGGGTGAGAATGTCATGCAATGAATTTAAAGCATCTCGTATTTGCTGTAGCCTTTGTTACTGTTTTTACCTCCTATTGGATTAACTTCCCTCCTAACCAATACAATATTTTTCAGCAATAAAGCATTCACTCAATATTCCTTTTCATAAAACCCTCCATGGCTGTAAGAAAACATAATTGGATGTGCACTATACAGCTTGAGCTTCATAAACATTAAGTCCAACAACATGTTATAAATAATAGTGATACAGAAGATTAGCTCTATTAACCTCCTAACTGAGCTGGAAGCATTAGTCTCTTCCAGAAGAACTACTGCTCCGCAATGCTGTGCAAAACTCTTAGTGTCTGCCTTTAATTTCCACCGTCTCTGCCATTCCCACATCTGCCTTACAGACCTTCCATGCTTCTGGTCCTTGCTAGGTCAAAATGCACAGTGGCAGATTGGCATATTGAGCTATTAATACATTGCTATATGCGTTACAGATGTTGCATAAATGAACAGCGCTCTATCACTGTTCCTTGACAGTGGGGCCCCAGGGGTGGGAGGCTGAGACCCAGATCTGTCTACAACCTGCCTACTCTGGCAAAAAAAAAAAGAAGAGAAAGGGGATAAAAAAAGGAGAAAAGGAGAGTTGCCCCTTATTGCAGAATCACATTCCAGCTTGCAGAGTCAATTTTTCAGATGTTCTCGCTTTCCTGTTCCTTGTTCCTTCACTCAGACCTCATCTGGCCGCGGTGAAAAATGATGTGACGCAGTTTTTTATTCTGCACTTGACACCCTTATGGAAGGCAACGTGGCTCATTGATTCCAAACTCCTCAAAGGTCAAGGCACTAGGAACAAAGATTTTTTGGAAGCAGCCCAGGAAAAACTTTAAACTTGGACCCTGTATACCCAGAAAAACAGAACTGTTAATTGTTACCCCTTCTGTTGCTATTAAGTCTTGTATGAACACTGAACATATGTTCCGTGATCATGTACTTTTATATTAAAACATTATTGAGTCACCAGGTGAAATGCGTATTAAGTGCACAGCTGAAAATAGACAGTAGGTTTAAAATTTGACAGCAAGCAGCTGTAGGATTTCTAAAACTTAATTCAAATAATGTAATCAATAGGTTATGCTACAATTTCAACTTTCGCCAAACAAATTCATATGAAAGAGGGTATTAATTTATTTGGGATTAGTTCAGCTAAAAGATAGATTTTTCTCTGTCATCTCTAAAACAAAGATTAAAAAAAAAAGAAGAATTTGAGATGTTTTAAGAAGTGCAAAGCATATTTTTTGGTTTAGCACACCACAAAATCATGTGCTTTCTCCCGTTCTCTCTTTCTCCAGTGCAGATTAGTAATGATTACTCACCCCACTGTTTACTCATGCTGCAGCTGTACAGGTTTTGAAATGCTAATATGTGAATTATGTTCTCATTTTATCATAAAATGGGAGAATGGGTCATATCCAAACAAAATACAGGGTAGGGAGACAACCTGAGTTTTTACAAATACACATAAAACATGCCACATTGCAACGTAGCTTAGCATGCAATAAAGCCATGAAGAGAAAACATGAATGCTTGCATTTGAGCCATGAACTCAGTCCCTCCAGCTGAAGCTCCACAGAAGCCTGGGTTTAACTGAGCCACCTTCATATGCTGTCAAAGCCATTGTCCACCCAGAGTCACCCTTCAGAGTTCAGAGTCACTCTCTGGACAAATATCCACCTCTTTGTGGCCACCAGGCTGCAGATGCCATCCCAGCCCTCATGCAGGGTGGAAAGCATGCCTTACGGTCCTTTCCATGGCCAGGAAACCTTGTAAGAAAAGGGGTTCCCATCACAGGGGCTTAATTAATGGTTAATGCATATCTGCCAGACTGGGTTTTGTGACATGGTAAACACCAACGATTAGAAGCTGCCTACATGTATTTAACATGAATTAATCACTAAATTCATTATGTCATACAAGTGGGTGTTAAAACTACACACACCATGGTGCAGCAGTGTTTGCTGAGTGCAGGAGCTCCCAGCACCATCGGCAGCAGAGGCTCTTCGAAAGCACCAGTTCTCATTAAAAATCAGTGGGGTAAAAGGGCATTCTCAGCTCCCCACATGTGGCAGTGTCTCCCTTATTTTTCTTTTCCTATTCTTTACCTGGTTAATCATTTGTCTACACAGCTAGTGACATTAAGTAGATGGACACATCATTTTCATAGAATCATCGGATCCTATAATGGTTTGGATTGGAAGGGATCTTAAAGCTCATCCAGCACCAACAGCCTGCCGCTGGCAGGGGCATCTTCCACTAGAGCAGGTTGCTCCAAGTCCTGTCCAACCTGTGGCTCTTTAAGTGAATTTTCCATGGCAACCTGCTTGTTTCCCTTCTCTCCTCATCTTCTCATTATTTCATAGTGAGGTTTTTAACAGTGTCATAAGGTAAAACTCTCTCCCTAAAGAGACGGGAATTTGGAATCCTGAAGTCATACTGCAACGTGTTTATATTCATTCTTTCCTTTCATTATGTAGAATTGCTCTGATTGACTGAACAAAACCAAAAGATTGTACTGACATTTTAAAAGGAAAATTATGAAAATCTCCAGAGTTTGTTTAAAGAAAGTATCTTTTATGCAATTTGGTTGTGACCCAGTCTCCAGCAGGTCTTCTGTTTGATTGTATAGGTTATATTAACATTTTAATGATTTTATTTCTTTGTATTTATAGAAATCCTTTCCATAGCGAACTCAGGAAATAGTCTCAGAAGATGTAGAATTTAATTTCAGTGTGTTTAGTAACTGAAAAAAGATTCTTCCCAACTTATCTTCAGTTTGTGGGGATCCTGTTGAACACATACTGAAAAATACATAGTTCTGTGCAAAAAATGTTAAACCAAAGGCTTTTCTTGGTATACAGAAGTGTATAATTCTGACTTGTTTCCTGTTCTTGAGGAAAGGCCACATTTGTCCTTTATTTGGTCTGGGTTTTGCTCATGGTCAGAGATAAGAATTGTCTTAAGCTAATGGAAGACTTAGAGTCAACATGTAAAAACAAATATACCTGTTGATATTTTCAGCTTCCCTTTGGCTTTTTTCAGGCACATAATAAATCCCTATAACACCTATGAAGCTGCATACGTTTCCTGTTGTTATTTATCCTATCTATCATCTATCTATCTATCTATCTATCTATCTATCTATCTATCTATCTATCTAATCTACCTATTTGTCTGTCTGTCTTATTGTTTCCTAACGCTGCTGATGCCCTGTCATTGTTCATACACAGGAGAGTGACTTGGGAAGTCCTTCAAGAACCAGATCTGATGCTCACCAAGGCAATCTGCTGGCTGGTGTGGATAAGGGCTCTGGCCAAGTGGACTTGCCCCCCTGTCTGAAGCTTTCCCTACTTCCTCAAGAGGCCTCCTCTCATGAATGGTTGACCATCATTTACCTGTTTTTAATTTCTTCATAGCATCCCAGACTGATTTGTGTTGGAAGGGACCTTAAAGCTCATTCAGTTTCAACACCCTGACACGGGCAGGGACACCTTCCACTAGAGCAGCTTGCTCCAAGCCCTGTTCAACCTGACCTTGAAAAGTTCCAGTTCCTTCAAGATGTGATTTTCTCTATTTTTTTTTTCTTTAAAAAAAACCCAACAATCTATTACTGAACTACAGAGAACACAGATTTTCAGTGTTCTTTGTGGTCTGGTCCCACCTTTTTCCTTGATGTTACTTCAGCAGGTTGTTAAGCACCTTGGCTTGGTTTTCTTAGGATAATTGTAAATCTCCTGTGGAGAAGAAGAGGTGAAAGCCCATCTTTGGCATTTGCAGTGCTCACACAAAAGCCTTGAGATTCCATCAAGTTGAACTGATTACTCTTAAAAAGAGCAACATTTCAATTAATGTATAACAGACTTTCCTGTCCTGGGATATTTCTTCTTACATGACAGGTAAATCAGATATAGAAAACTACATTTATTAATTATCATAAGATAGGTCCTTTTTACCAGATTACCTTTAATCTGCAAGCTAGACCAGCACAGGGAACTTACTTTTTCCCCTCTCTTTATGCTTTGAATGATGATTTGCTGACTTTCTTTGATATCTGCAGTCATATAGAAGGTGGCTGGGGGAGGCAGAAAGGCAATACTACCTTGGCTTTTTTGCTCACAGGCAAGGATACATGGTAGATAAGCCAAAATTGTTTGCACTCCTAAATGGAAAATGTATGAAAGAAAATTGCAACCTTTGCATATTGCCAGTGCATGGAGAAAAAAGTCCATCAATACATATCCCCCCCAAAAAGAAAGATTTCTGCCAAATATAATCCAGAAATGGTGTGTGGTATGGTAATTAGGGCCCCATTAAAGAAGCTGAGATTTCTCTCAAGCAGGTCAGTCCTCCAATCTGTGGAAATTAATGGGAGACGAGGTTGTGCATGCAGGTAACATCCTCCAAAAATAGTACTGTGTGGGCAAATCCAGCAAACTGCACTGGCAGTTGTTCTTAGAGCTCCAAAGTCTTCCTGCTTAATGCCAAACAGTTGCAGCTTGAACACCTCTTGTATTATTATTACTGCACTATATGAATTATTAACTGGTAAGTCAAACACAGTATAGAAGATGTACTACTCTATAGTATCCACTGATACATATTTCACATATGTATATATTTAAGTTAAGATAACTAGACTGGATTTGTTGGCCAATTTTTACAACGACATTTTTTGATGCTTCTAAACAGAAGTAACAGGTTTCCTTGTGTTACAACTGCTAAAAATTTATAAAAACTAAAAACAATTGTTCTGGAAAGCACAGGTAGAAATAAAATATGAGAACTTTAATGTCAGAATCTGTTTGCAGGGGTTTTTCCTTAATATGTCTCCTAGGATTAGTAAGTGTAGGTTTATCCTACTGGGAGTCCATGGAATATAGATTCCCATTTCCAGAATGGATAGTCCTTAAAGGCAGCAGGAACTGAGAGTAGTTTGGGAACATCATTTCAGAGGTACTGTACAGTGGACAGTTTTTAATGTTGAAATAACTTACAAATAGTTATCTGGAAGCCAGCGGTATAAAACCAGCCAACCAATAGGTGTATGAGAACTCAGTGCTATCTGGGGCATAACTGTGCTGCAAAGGGGCAAAAACTGATTTTAAGTAAGGGGAACAAAAACCTTCTTGAAATATGAGGCTACTCAATGAAGGGCATGATCCTAAATTTGGATGGTTTAACCATAAATAAACCCAAGTGGTTTATACAAGAAAGAACTTTAGGCACCACCGGCTGACTCAGATCAAAAACACTGGTCTGGAAAGAAGCAATACTGACTACAGCTTTTCTCTTCAACCTGCAGTAGTGGCTCCGAATAACATCTGAACTGTCTCAACAAGAATTTGGGTTTCTCACGCAGTTCTGCATAACAGGGTTAGCTTCTTAGAACTCCATTTAGAACTTAAAATGATTAATTTTCTGATGAAGTCCAAAGGGACAAATTAAATTAAAAGGAAATAAATTTGTAAAACGCTATTTTTAGAAGGAATATTTTTTTCTCTTTTTCTTTTCTTTTTTTACAATTTGTTTTATAATTTGCTTTGTCTTCTGTGGTCCTTCTGCAAACAACCATCCAGCCCCATGCCAAGCAGCTATAGAATCATAGGACCAACCAGGTTGGAAAAGACCTTTAAGATCATCAAGTCCAACCATTACCCCAGGACCACTAAATCACTATCTTATAATGCTGGATGTGCAGGGCAGCTGCACCACTGGAGATGAGATGTACCAGAAAGTTGCAAGCACCTTACACTCCTTCTCCTGTTGCTGTGATATTGGGAGTGTCTATAGATGAACCCTCTTCCTTGTAGCCCCCATAACAGCAACCATTGGCTGGGCAAGGAGATTAAAACAGAAGAAAGAAAGGAATAAAAACAGCAGACCTGGGAATATATTCCATTAAGCATTCTATTGTACTTGCCCCCAAATTATATTCTTGGGAATTTACTCAGCATTTTATTACTTGCTGTATTTAAAAATATATACTTCCTCCAACTCTTCTTTACACAGTGGTGCTGCTGAACTCTTAGCATATTTTATGTGTTCAAATAAACTTGAGAGTGTGGCTTGCAATGCTAAAGAAAAGGTAGCAATTTACTGGCAGAGCTTGATTTCACACTTGTAGACTTTACACAGAGCCTGACATTGTTCAGTTTACTAATTGTAGACCTAATAACTTTTCCAAAGAGCACAAAAGTCTTATTTTACGTCTGTGCTAAGACTTAAACCAAGACATAATATCACAAGTGGCTGTAAGCAGTTAGAGTCCAAGGTCCACAGGCATGACTAAATCTAAGAATTTCAATATCTAAGCAAAAATGGTTAAAAAGCATGTAATTACCCATAGTTCAGGCCAATCTGCTGAAGAGAGAGGTATGGACATTGACAGCCAGATGCCTCCAGGACTCTAGCTCTAGTATCTGCAACCTCTACAGCAACAGTTTTCATGGGCCCTTCCTTCCTCCAATAGAAAATTCGAGGTTAGAAAGGTGTCACCTCCATTTTCTTTTAAAAATGTTTGTCAATGAATGTGTATTTCTAAATGTTCTTTTAAAAAATAGGGAAAAGCCACCTTTTGCCTATGATGGTCATTCTCCCGGGTAGAGGCTTAGCTGAATGCCATTCCAAACGGGCGTATCGGCCGCTCCATGGCTTTACCAGAAACGTGATAAAATGCTGCCTTTTGGGGGGATTACTGCTTTCAACGATGTTTTCTCTGCCTATGCCTGGGAAAAAGGGACCCTGTGGTCACCCCTGAAAGCCAGGCCTGGGCGTCACACCAGGCACGCTCACGTCTTCTGCAGACACAGCCCACAACCCAAGTCGGCTGAGCCAAGCCAGAATAGTTAAACTTGTCGCCATCTCAGAATTAGAAAAGTGAGTTTAATCCTGGGCTGTCAGCTCAAATTTTCCCCACAGTTTTATGGAACAGCCTTATTTTCCCATAGGAAAAAAACTATGGGCTTCTAGCAAACCTTGGGAAGGAGTTATTTTGTTTGCTTTTGCAAGACAATCAACAAACCAAACTATGCAGGCTTGTCATTAATTGTGAAACTTTTCCTATCATATGCATTTTCCAGCTCCAGAGAAGCAAGGCCACCTAATTTGAAATGTGAGAGTTTGCAGGCTTTGTCCTTTGGATGTTGTTAAGCTCTTCACAGATGTTTTAAGCTAACTAACGGCCACTGTTGCTGTAAATTGTCATAAGCCCTATGGAAAACCCTTAGATATGAAGGCAACTTTCCATTGACTTCAGCTGGTGTTGTCTCCATGCCAGCTGCAGGATGTTTTATCAATGCAAAGGGACAAGAGACAGTAAGAGGAAAAATCCTCTGGTTTTCCTTCATCACACAGCTCATCTGAGAGCTGGGGACTGTGGTTAGACACAGAACAACCAAACAACTACTAAGGGTTGAGAAAACAAAGGCATGAACCACACACGCGACTTTTCCCCCTCTTCCGTAGACTGGATGAATGTAAGGGTGGTTTTGGCCACATGACTATGTTTTAAGGTGAAACGAGCTATATTTCCAGCATTACTGTGTGCTAGGGCATGGTAGGAAGAGAGCTTGTACCAGCACTGAAAAACACAGCAAAGACTTGTCAGGCTGCTTGCAAAGCAGGGCCATTGTGGGTACTGCGTTAAACAGAGGATGTGCCAGCTGATCATAGAATCATCATACAATGATTAGGGCTCGAGGGGACCTTTTAAGGCCATTTAGACCCACCCTCCTGCAATGAGAAAGGACATCTCCAAGAGGATCAGGTTGAGCTGTCAGAGGTGACTTTTTCTTCTCTCTCACCTGAGAGAGCTGGGCTGGTTCAGCCTGGAGAAGAGAAGGCTCCTGAAGGGGAGACCTTAGAGCAGCTCCAGTGCCTGAAGGGGCTACAAGAAACCTGGAGAGGAGCTTTGGACAAGGGCCTGTAGGGCCAGGCCAAGGGGAATGGCTTTAACCTGCCAGAGGGGAGACTGAGATGAGCTCTTAGGCAGAAGCTCTTCCCTGTGAGGGTGCTGAGGCGCTGGCACAGGGTGCCCAGAGAATCTGTGGCTGCCCCATCCCTGGCAGTGTTCAAGGCCAGGTTGGACACAGGGGCTTGGAGCAAGCTGCTCTAGTGGAAGGGGTCCCTGCCCGTGGCAGGGGTTGGAGCTGGAGGAGCTTTGAGGTCCCTTCTAATACAAATCAGGCTGGGATTTTGTGATTCTATGGTTCATGTGAAGACAAATGCAAACAGCCTCAGCCCATGGTCAGAACCCAACACCATGGGACTGCCCCAGGTGGCTGGTTGTCCGTTCTTCATGGTCAGTCTCACATAGGCCTCGGTGCTTCGAAGTGGAGCCTGGTCTGGCATGGCTGCTTTCTCACCTCCAGCCTCCTGTGCTGATGGCTCTGGATGCATTGTGAACAAACGCAGTAGCAATCACCCGCCCCAGGCTCCTGCTGTGACTGCCAGGCATTTTTCTGCAAATATCCAGGTTATCTTACTATAAAAGATATTTTCTTCCTAATAGCGCATGTTATCACTGTGGAAATAGACAGGTAAAGACAAAAAAGTGCATTTCTAGGAGTTTAAGGGATTTTCATGTGACAGGCCATTTTCTGTTATGACTGCCAGAAGCTTTTACAGCTGCCTGAAGGAATTAGTGGCCTTTATTTCGTACAGCCCACAGGAGCAGCTGGGGTAGGAAAATAAGGATTCTTTTTCCATGGACCTTCCTACAGGTGCTTCTGAAAAACAGCATAAGGAATATATGGTTTTACCTGGACAAATCCACTAACTTCTTCCATTAGAAATGCTTGAAGTGTCGGTGGAAGGTGGTTGCTCAGTTCAGCTTCATGAGAGTATCTCTGACCAAACTGTGTTTTGGAGTTTTCAGTATCACCTGATGTAGAAACCTTCATTTTTAACACTGTATTAGCATCTTAAACAATAGTTTTGTGCTGTGTAATATTACATAATCCCACTTCCTTTCAGAATGTGCCACTAAGTCACTAAATGACTGAATTTAGTTAAAGGCAAGGTCATAAATACAATTAGATATGAAGTTACATGGTAGGCAGAGAGCAAAGATGCAGCAAGTGCATTGAACACGTGATGATGCTGGGGGATGAGCAGTGGCTTGCTGCAGGCAGGTATTAGTTTTCATGAAAGAGATGAAGAAATCCCTGATGCTTTGGGGCACTTGTACTGGAAAGGAGCTGAAGTTATAGCAGGAGAAAAACTTCTGATATGGGATTATGAACCACTTACACATTAGCCTCCTCAGGCTGGTGCCCTGCTAGCATCTTCCCAATCAAGTACCAAAAATCAGTACCTGAATGCTTTAACTGTTTTCCCAGGGAAGCTAGCAAAAAGCAATCAGTATATATAACTGCACAAAGCTCATGTTAGTTGTATTAAAACAAGCCACAAAGTTGCCTATATTGTATTGCATGCCTGGGAAGATTTTTTGACATATTCAGTGATGAGCATGTGTTAAAATAATCATCTAGAAAGAAAAAAACACAGCTCAGAATATAAAAGAAGTCACTTGCTTTTTAAATTGTTGCTTCTAAGCAATACTTGGAAAACTGGTCCAGAAAGTAACTTTTCAGTGTTGATACTGAAACTTGAAGAAATTGTTCATGTTAAAAATAATCACATCTGATAATGAACAAAATTAGCTGTAAGGAAACCTCCATCCTCCGTCCGTTTAGCAACGGGCTCATATTTTTCCCTTCGCAGATGTTACAATAAGGGTGTCAACACTTTCATTTCTTTGTCTGTAAGCTTAAAATTATGGCTGCTCCATGAATTGCTAACGTGCTCAGAAGACGCGGGCCCAGCTGCAGTGCACATGAGTTCAAGCTCCTGCCCGGGCCTCATGTTTCACCATGACCTCAGTTTCCTGTGCTGAATGGGAACCAACGCGAGCGAGCACTTGTAAAACTGTTTTTGAAGAGTGAAGTTATGAAGAGGTGCTGCGGTGTCAAACATCTGTTTCATCCATTACACTCAAATAGCAGCGGTGACTGTACAGTAGGGCAAGAGCCGTCAATAAATTAAAATCCTCCCGTGGCCACGCTCTCCGAACTCTCTTGAGCTGCCTGGCTCTTGTGCCAATTTGAACCACGAAATAAAGAGGCTAAGTAAGAGAAACAGGAATTCTGCTTCTTCTGAGATAGCTCCTCTTTCCACCGGTAATTAGGGTTTTCTTACATGGTTGCAGCATTGCTTTTAGATGAAGCAATATGTGGCTTCATCAGTCAATTAATATTTGTAAACACCCACAGCCAAACCTGCAATTTCAACCTATCTTAACAAGTAATTTTGCTTTTATTGACATTTTTGGATTCAGTAATAGCAGCAGAAAATGAGCAACACATCCTTTATAGAATGTTATGCAGTTTACAGATGTAGAAGTACTGTAATTCTATATTTATGATTTCGGGAACCCAATAGAGTTAATTACATTAAGATATGTCCTGCACCACATATCTCTTGTCAAAATTGGCATGTATGTTAATTACCTAAGGAAAAATACATGCTGGTTTAATAGGATGGTTGCTCCTTATGATAAAATATAAATTATATTCCAGACAAGATGCGTTATGCAAAATAAGCAAAATCTGAAAAACAGATATCTATTTATAGCCAGGAGGGGGTAGGGGTCTGGGAACTAAAATATCAAACCAGGCAGTCTGAGAAAATGTTAAGAGGCTGTGAAGTTGTTCACCTCGGGGTTATTGGTTCAAATATTGCCGGGATTAGTCATGTTCACCAGAAGCTGTTACCACCTAATGGATCTGCAGTGGTCAGCTCGAAATGGGCTGCTGGGCTGTGGCTGGTGTCCAAAACACGGCCCCACAGCCACTGGCAACCACATTGGTTCCACTGGCAACCGCGTCATTCCCATTCCTACAAACCTCCCTGTTTTCTCCCATCCCTGTTCAGGCAACATGAGTCCGTCTGAGCAAAAGCCTTAGTCCAGCCTGCTCCACTGCTGGTGTCATTGTAACATCTGGTTTGATTCCTCCATCTTTCTTTCAACTGCATATGTGGAGGAGAAAAAAGAATATGAGAAAGAAAGATAGGTAGCAGCTACCACACTACCCAGTGGTTTAAGAAGAAAAATGTTGGTCCTGGAATAGTTTTGGTAAGAAAAAGTAAAGCTTTTGAACTTTGTTACACACCAGGATAAATGGCCAGCATGCTCAAATGGAACAAACTGGGTGCATTCTAAGCTATATTCACCTCCAAGATGTGTTCTATTACTTATCCTAATTATCTCAGATTTAATGTCATGCTAATATAGCTATATTGTGCTTAGACTGTGCATCCCCATCACCTTTCCTTTGGAGAGCGGTACTCTTCACAGGCAAAGGAGCATGTAGGACTTAATCACAAAATTGTCATCAAAATACCATGAGTTTCTAAAGGTTCCTTAACCCTTAACAGAGACCTGGCCTCCTGTCTGACTGCAAAATGCTCTGCATCGTCTTAAGCCATTCATCTTCCTGACTTAATGCTGTGCTGGGAGAAAGGGGCTGTTGCAAGGACTTTTTCCAGCTAGTGGCCAAAATACTCTACAAGTGCACCCATAAGGTTCATAATGAGGCATTGAGATCCTATGTCTGCATTGGATTAAAGGAGATTTTGGTTTTAGTGGACCAGATCTCACATAATCAATATACTCACATAATACAATACCAATATACTCACATAATACAATATAATCTATTCAGAGTCAGCACACGTCTTCAGGGATCTGATTCAACTGAAAAAGTAGCCTCTAGAAAAAAGATAAAGGTTTTAGTGGTGAAGATGTCTCACAAAGCCAACAGTTCAGGCACTGAACTTTTCTGTATACTCATCCCTTTACAGTACATAAAGTTTAGACTTGGAGTTGGAAACTGCACCGTGAGAGATAACAAAAATACTGTTTTTCAAAATGTTTCAGGTATTTACGCATCTTCCTCTGCTGCAAACTGGAGTTATTCCACTGACTGACTGGTTTGACTAGGAATCCTGTAAAAGAAGAAGTCAACGACAAACATAAAGCAAAACAAAAGCAGAAATTCTTGGCACTTGGGGATTTGTGTTGGCCAAAAGACGAGACTGAATCCCAGAATCTCTGTTTGGAAAGGATATGAAGTCATTGTTCAAATGTGCACATAAACTGGACCTAGAGGGATAAGACTTAAAAATTTACAGAGTTCAATCTCATAAAACTATCAATTATACAGGATTGTTTGTGTCCATTCCTGTGAATTTTTCTGTTGAACAAATGTTTTCCTTTACTTCTGGGTAGACCATGGAGCTGGCATAAAAGCTGGTATGCTACTATAAACAAGAGGCTAAAGATCTGCTTAGCAAACATATTGTGGTTTCATTCACGAGCAGTTATCACAGGAGAAATGGAGTTAGCTGCTGTGAAATAGGTGCATGGATCAAGAGTTTATGGATCCATCTGCCATTTTGCAGATGAATCTTTTCACTGTTCTTTGAAAACAATATTGGAAGTGTTAGGGAGGTGGATTTTCTGCTTCTGGGACCATGCAGCATCTCTGCTTTTATGGTACTTGAATTAGAGATCTTGAAGCTAGATGAGATAAATGCAGGCTGAAGTGTGTTCTGGATGAAGTGCCTTACCACTCTTTGAAAGGGATCTGATTTTTGTCTCACATTTCTCTGTTCAGACTAAAAAACCTTGATAAAATACCAAAATTTAAATCTTTAGCAGATTGTCCAATATTCTGTACAATCACCAAAGTATAAAATAAAGTGAGAGTCAGAAGATGTGCCATCGAAATCTCATTTTCCTCTTTCAGCATTTTCCAGGTCTGGCTATGGGAAGCTGCTTACTGGATGGCAAGTGACATTTCTGGGGCTGTGGGAGAGGAGCAGGGGAGTGTCAAAGTGCCATTAACTTTAGTTTAAATCATTCAAAATCACCACGATGTGGCACAGCCTACATGTCCCCTTCATATCTACTTTCTGAGCAATCTAGTTAAATTTGCCAGCAAGTGGGATATCAAAGGATGCTGCTTTCAGGGCTTTGTGCTTGCTGCAGGTCCATGATGGTTTGCTTGGCCTTTTGTGCCAATGCAATATCTCTGAATTTGCTTGGCCTCAAACTCTCCTTCCTGCTAGGACAAACAAAAATAAAACACAAGTTCCAGAGTGGGTCATGGTGGTGTTCTTAATGCCACATTTCACTCCAACCAGCAGCACTGCTGGACCTTGTTAAAGCAAATTTACAATTGCCTGCTTCCTTAAAGCATTAAATTCACTGATTCCTTCTGGCTCATTTCTCATTCTTTATGGATGCGTACAGAAATCCCAAATAGTAAAACAGTCTAATAAAAGAAGTTTGTGTGTGTGGAGAAATCTGTTTGAGTTTGCTGATGAATCACCCTGTTCCCTAAAGCTTACTCCTGCACCAAATTGATTACTAGGTAGCTGAATTTGGGCGGTAAGGTGGAGGTTAAAGCTGATGGATAGCCAGTGCTCTTTCCAATCTGGTGTTTTTCTAACACAGAATATTCAATTACGTTAGAATATTGGATTCATGATCTGTAGGATGTAGTCATGGGCAAACCTCAAAAGGTAGAGTGGTTTTGTTTCCTGAACTATGCTCCTTACAAAAAAAAAAAGGAGGAAATCAGAGGCTTGTCAAAAGTCCATTTAACTTCTTCACTGTGCCAAATTGGGTTGGAAACTCCTGAGAACATCTCTCTTGTAAGACTTCTGGTGCTTCCTGCCTTAGCTTGTGTTGTAAATGGCACAAGCACTTACACAGCTTTTCATGTCGTATTTCAACACCCCTGCTGCCACACTCGGTCAGGACTTAGTGGCAGAGGGATGCTCAAAAGCACAAAACACTGAAGAGGATGGAAGGAAACAGAGGGCTTCCTTGTACGGGTTGTTTTATTTATTGCTTAATTTGCATTTTTGTTAGAATACAAGTCCTAGTTTGTGTTTGAATGCTAAATGGCAACACCATTGTTTCAATTTCACTTTTTCTACCTTTTCTTTGCCAGAAGCTCAGGCGCAAAAGCCCCTGGACATGGCTGCTTGTGGGGCACAGCCTGGATGCCTTTGTCCAAAGGTAGGCACATAGGTTGGAGGAAAAAATATTCTTAGAGGTTAATTCACAGCCCAAGGGAAGTTAACTTCAGACCCAGCCTTTCATCCCCGTGGTCTTTAAGACCATGTGTAGCATTTGGAGTAACCACAGATGGCATCAGGTTGGTGCCACCGACTGGAAAAGGTGAAGAGATACCTCCCGGCTGCCAAGCATGGGAGAGAAAAGGTCCCACGCAGCCAGATTAACGGCCAGCAAAATGAAAGGCTAGCAATTTGTCAGGTTAAACAAACCTCTCAGAGTTTCCCATTCATTATTTGAAGTCTTGTCAAGTTATGGAAAAGCATTTTAATTAACAACTCACGGATTTTAAACCAGGAATCAATAAAGTGCACATATTTCTTTAAGCTATGTCCAGAGTTTGCCTCCAAAGTTACAGTCTGACAGATTTCCATTAAGTTTATTGGACTGAGATGATGTGATTGTGTTTTAATATGAAGAATTAATAAAAGATATATGAACTTATATTTATATAACCCAGTACAAAAGGGTCAGTGCATTTCCCACTCTAATTTTCTTCACAGTTTAGACTTAAATGAATCTGATTCTTCAAGGAAAAGCCTCATAATATAAAGACATAACTCCCACAGTCTTTGACTTCCACCACCCGTGTTCATACAAAAAGAAAAAGAGAAAAAAGAGAAGGAAAAAGGAAAAAGTAAAACTTAGACTATCTTAACTCATATTGGCTTCATTATTCTCTAGATAAAAGGCTACTCAACATAAATGAGGACGCCGAGTTCAAACTTTTAAAGAATTCACATATTTACATCAATTTTTAAAAGGTTTTATAACTAATGAACTCAGATTTCTTTTGGCATGGCATAAAATCCATTTGTACAGTTTTTAATTAAGAATGCAGCCTATGCAATTAAAATTAAGGGTAGAGACTTCATCAGATGTCCTGTGAGAACCCCAGTCGAAAAAATTATGTTAATGCTGTATGTCCTAAAAGCATTCTCTGAATGTTGGAAACACTTTATGAGGAATTATTTCTGCTATACAATGAGGATTTATTTAAAGTTGAAAATTAGGAGCTTTTAATTTTGGAGTGTTAAGACCTTGTTTATCACTAATTGCTTTGGTGTTTGCTATGTGTTTTCAAATCAGAAAGGATCATTTAAAGCAGTCTGCATTGTCCTAAAAATATATGTATGGGGATAAATGTGTACATATATATATGTATAGATACATATATAGACTAAGACATGCACACAATCTATAATGCAAATAATGCACATATAGCCAGGGGAATTCCTAATGTGAATTTTAATATTTAAAGTGACAAGAGCCATTATTGGGAATATTAAGAAACTTCTTTGTTGAAATTATTATAATTACATTTGAAATAATGAATTAATTGCACACAAAAATATAAATAACTAATTTCAAAATCTGAGTAAGTTGTATAGGGAAACAAAGTTTAATATAATCGAAAGGAACTAAATGAATTCCCTAGAAAACTTTTCTCTTTAGAAAGAGATGCAGCATGATCAATAGTGGGACTGGTTTTCTCATTTCCAAATCTCTCCAGTTCAGCCTGGAAACAACTCCTTAAGTGATGACTGTAAAGTTGTTTTTCAGTGTGGGAGATACTCAAGGAGGAATACCGATAGTAAGCTCAAAGCTTGTGCAAGCAAGATGATACCAAGGCAAAACAAAAAGACATGTGATACACTGCTATGTAATGCAGGCTGCTGCCTGCACATTGGATGTAGGGATTTTCTTTCTTCTCTTTTCCTTTTTTTTCTTTTTCTCTTTTCAACATGGCTTAATGCAATAAAAATGTTTTATATTTAGAAGAGTAACAAGGGAGCTGAGGCTTAGCTTTGGAAAGCAAGCCAAATTTCATAAGGATTTTAAAGTGTAGAATAAGAAGTTTTGGCTCACAGGAGAAGTCACTTCCAAGCCAAAGACCTGACATAAAGAAATATGCAAAGAAGAGAGGGAGAGACAGGTTTTGGGGAGGAAAGAGGCTGTGGTGATGGAAGCGAACCAGGCAGGAAGGAGTGTAGGTTGCAATGGCCATGACTCATGCTGGTGAGCTGTTGAACACACACAGAAGACTCCAGAGGATGGGCAGCCACTCACTAAGTGATGGTCACGTGAAGACTATTTTGTAAAAAGAAGTGATTAAAGCTGAAATCCTTGGATTTTAGTGCTTGAATTCAACAGGTTTTCTGACATGGAAGTAGGGTAGAATAAGGTAGTTTTCACTTAAGGGAGAGGTTGCCAAAATTCAGCTGCTGTTCTCAGGTTGATGAGTTTTGTATTCTTAGCTTTGTTACTCGTATCTAGTACAGCCCATAAAAAAATTGGTTTTAATCTTTGGTTTAGCTCACAGACATAAGTCAGAAAGGAAAAAAGATGCCTGCAACTGAGTTATAGGTGGCTCTTATCTTTAGAGAGGCTAGTCAACTGCTCCCAGCTAAATCATACATAGCAAAATGCTTACATAGCATGCACCACGGAGGTAATTGTCCTCTAATTTACATCACTTTACCTTTTTCATTTTCAGTAGAGCTGCTTGAGAATTTTGAGAATTACATACTTATGACTCAGAGCAGAATCAGGCCCCCCAACAGATGCACATAGCCAAAGATAACATTCTGGCCACAAACCTCATTTTTGTTCTTTCCTCCACCCACAAGCCAATAAAATTACACAAGACCTGGACCTGAGAGGCCCCCAGATCCGGGCCAAAAATAAATACAAAAATACAATAAAATTTTAATGTGGGGGCCTCGTGCAATCTTTAGCTAGTGCAATATTTAACTGTATGAACAAAAGAGGAAACAGCAGCCAAGAAATACATTTCACCTATAATTCCACCAAAAAACATAGGAAGAAAAACCAAGGAAAAGGAGGAAAAATCATTCCATAAAATAATAGTAATACTCGGGAACTTTAAAATACCCATAAAATTACAGTACTAAGCTATTAGTGCACATTTTAGATACTCTTTGAGTTTGTCAGAAGCATTTGATGAAAGGCTGTGAAGAGTTTCAAAATGAGGGGAATAAAAGGAGGCCAAGGAAAAAGAAATAATAATAATATTAAAAGAAACGTGCCTGATCCACTGGTGCCAGTGCCTGGAAAGCCAAACGAGGGAAGTCTCTGCTCCCAGGAACATCTTGTCCTGACAGCAGCATCCCACCACCATCGGAGAGTTCATGCAGTGGATGCAGGTTTAATTTCCCATGGCTGCCCCCCCCAGGAGATGGGGTCAGGAGGGATGTGTGGGGCAACCTGGGCTGCCCCTGCTCCTATGGCCACACCAATGCAGTGGCTTTGTTGAGTCACTACCCAAAGAAAAGACAAAAGTCCTTTAATATCAGCCTAGAAGTTCAAGCACCATGAATGTTTTAAATCCAACCTGAACAGCCAAAATCAAACCAAGTCAATCCAACTTGACACAACACAACCCAACCAAACTATCAGTGAGTCAGCACATGCCAACCAGTCCCACAGTGAAATCTTACTCCAAAGGTCTGCACAGTTTGTCCTTCAGGCATTCCTAGCTTGCCCAGAAATGGATGAAGCTCTGAGGATTTAAGAAGAGTAGCAATGCAGTACAAAAAAGCCTGGGGTTGATAAGGAAAATGCAGAACTAGGTCTTTTTCTTTCTAATTAAGACCATAGGAGTTGTCATCAACCTGGAAGGTTTATTGGCTTTACTGGGGCCAGCCCAATTTCTCCAAAGGAAGGAGTGGGCAGGTCTGCTGTAATTTGCCTTCAGGAAAATACCCTACAAAGCTAGAACAGTCAGAGCTTGTGTCATAAATATAGGGAACTTATTTTAATGTAATGATTTATCATTTATACAGCTGGACGATCTAGTCTGACTCTTCCTAAGATCTTACCCTTCTTTGGCAGAATACCAAAGCCTGTGTTTTGTTTCAGCACAATTTTTAGCAGATGCTTTAAACTATATTTAACACTTGTTGATGGAAGCACTATAATTACTCTGGCTAATAATCAGAATATTAAAAGTTTATCAACAGCCTTTTAATTTGCAAGCTCAGTTAGAAATTATAACAGAAAAGGATCTATATATATATTACTAAAGACTTTCTATCACTAGTGATGGGTTTTCATTTCACAGCTGCTGGACATGACATGAGTTTTGTCCCCCTGACACTGTTGGGACAGGAAGGGCACCACAATGGGGTTTGTGTTTTATATCAAATTTACTTTTGCTGGACCTTTCATTTGCCTATGCCTCAGTTTCTTCAGTTGTAAAAGCTGGATAATGGACCTGACACCATCAGAATAGCACTGTGGGAGCTGGGATGATCAGTTTGATGTAGCTCTGGGTATTATTATTATGCCTACCTCAGCCTCAGGTGGATTTTTTCCCAGGGTTATTAGGTAATTGATAATCCTGCAGATAGAAACAGAGGAATGAAAAAGCAGTAAGCAGATGATAGGCATTTTTTTCTGGATTGGTTTCCCTATGTGTGCCTTGTAATCTATGTATGGAAGTAAATGTACTGTCAAAAATAGAGAGGATTGGAAAGCAGTGAATGCTAAAGGTGACTGCGTGCACTCCTGAAAAAGATATAGTGCAGACTGAGCAGGCAGCAGACTGTACCATCAATTCCCCTCTAAACCATGACCTGGAGAAATCACCTTCGAGTTGACAGGGGCTTAGGCAATATTTCAGAATCTGGTCAAGATTTTACAACACCAGATACTGTTTCATTCTCCAGGCTTTCTCTGACCAAAGAATTCTTAACTAGGGCAAACTGTCAAGTATGCAGTGGTTTTGTAAAGCAGACTGCAAGCCAAAGAAAACCCGACCGAGAACACCACATTTATTGATAAAGGGCCTGCACAGCAATAACGAGATGGACAAATGCTATTAAAAAAAAGGCTGGTGTGGTTGGGGGAGAACATGGGGAAGAGGGTTTGTCAGGGCATGGCTGGGCTGATGCTGCACAGCTTCCCAGCGAGTATTGTTACTACAGCCATAAAGTCATGCCTTGGCTTCAGAAAGCTGCTGTTGCTTCGGCGTAAAAACGTAAATCAGCACAGATGCAAGTTTGCTCTAAGACTTTTCCCAGGCTGGAGCATTTTCATGTTTCCTGCCAAAGCTTGTGTTGCAACCTTTGGCATGCAAGCGTTGTAAGGTTGGGGTTTTTTTATATAAAACTCTGTGATAATCGGGAGCCAGGACTCATATTGTAACAATCTGGTGGCACTTCAAGTCCAGCCATTCAGCAAAAGTTATGTATTTCTTCTACTGGGTAAATGAAATGCCTCCATTTTTCTTAATTGTTTCTGACATTTCACCCATTACTCCCTGAGACTCCTCAAAGGACATAAATAGCTCGTAATTCTCTTGCAAAAGCAAGTGTGAGCTGCAGAAATATAAACACCGTGACACTGCTATAACACAGCTTTAAAAATAAGGGACAAAGCGATCGAGAGTGATCAGAAAAATACATATCAGATATGGTTGGTGTGGCAACTAAAAGAGTTGGGCTGATTTCTCCTCTTCCAGATATCCAGAACTAAACATCAGGAGCAATTAAAAAATTGTGGTCTTTTGTAAATTACTCCCAGAAGAAATCTTGGAAATCTTTCATTTTAGTCATTTCGGTCCACTGAACCGTAAAGCTATTATGAATGAACAAAAATACTAGAGAGAAAATTGAAATACAACAGTAATTAACAATATGAATCTATCAAAATAAAGCCCAACTGGCAGGATGGGGCCATCAGACAGTTTAACATTGACTTGACTAACGGCCAGGTAGGGCACCTTTGATGTCATACTTCTTCACTGAGGAGGGACTGAAAGATGAGCTCCTGACGGAGGGATGCTTGCATAAATCTCATCATTCTCAGAAACCTACAGGCAAGGTGTCCATCTTGTTTACCTTAGAATAATAAGTAACAATTCTCATTTTAGGATCTTCTTTTCTGTTACCATATGCTAAATGTCAACAAAGGATTATAGGAAAAATCATTGGAAATGTGCAGCTATCACAAATAGAGATTTCCCTATGGGTTCTCTAATACTTTACAGACAAATGTTAAAGATTTATTGCACATGAACATCAAACATGGTTTTACTACAGTTCTCATTTGGATCAAATTGACACATTTTACATTCATTTTAGCCTAATGAGATTCTTTCACTACACATTATATTCCAAGTGACCTCGTACATTAAATTTGTGGCATGGAACAAACCCACCGATATAACAAAGCCCTTTTCCTACCAACTTTTGGACTTTTTAGAAAAGAAACATTTCAGCAAAATCATAAATCTTGAATGTACATTTATTAATTGGTGCTCAAGGAAAAAAAAATAACAGAAATACTGTGCAGATTATCACGTTTTGCCAAATTTTCATTCTCAGTGTTCACACTTTAGGAGTCTTTTGAACTTTGATTACGATCTGAATATTCAACAGTTTGGGTATAATCCAAATGTTTAAATTTATACCTGAAATATGAACGAGTTTCTGCAGAGCTCCCAGAGGAATTTTGCCTCTGGTGTGCAGAATCAGGCCCCAAATGAGCGACCAAATCCCAGCTGTTGGAATCTGATGTCTGATAGCAATTCACTGCAAAAGCTTTCTCAACAGCTTTACCCAATGCAATATTTGCTTTTGCACACAATTAAGTGATTTAAAATAAAAATCTTTCCTGGAAAGTATTTTTTTCTTTGGCTTATCAAAGTGATTAGTAATGGAATGTAAGTTTTTAACACCGTGCTGTAATGTTGTACAAGGAAAAGGTAGCAGATGACCTTGAAAGGAGGTGAAAGGAAACTAGGAAATGTTAATTAAAATTATTAGTGCTGTTTGAGGTGCTTATCTTGTTTACTGCTAAGGTGTTGCTCCCTTCTGCATAATTAGGGGTAATTTTACTTACTTTGAAGTCTGTAATTTTAAATATCACAAAGTTTTATCTTCCAACAAGAAGTAATTCATTATTGGTTTGTATGTAACTGCTTGATGTTTTAATCAATATATGCAACTTCCACAAAGTCTGTTAGAATTTGTCAGGAGGTTTTATACATCTTTTACAGTGTGGGATTAGGCATGGTATATGAAGCTGAAATCCCATTTAGTAATGAAATTTAAACATAATTCTGTGTTTATGATGTGAAGATATGTTTTTTACTTGATCTGTCCTTTTACATTTCCCTTTATCCACGATTATTGGAGGACAATGATATCTGGAAAACAAACCACAGTGAAGTTAAATCCATTTGAACACAAAGAGTTACTGTCAGTTAATCCTAATAGAGACAATACCGATTTTTTAACTAAACTGCTTAAGAAATGAATATGTCTTGCAAGCTTTCAATTTGTTTTAAATCCTAATATGCAGAGCTCTTTGCTGTTGTCTAATATTTGCATAAAATATTTAATCTTGTACTTTAAATTAATGATATTAAAGGTCTAAATGTTTGAAAAATGTTGTTGTCAGAACAATGTAATCTTTTCTCTCCAGACTTCTTCATATAATTGTGGTGCCCTCATCCTAATATACTTGTAACCTTCCTCTGCATTGTCCTGTGCTGAATGTACTCTTCAAGTACTTTCTTAATTTAGAGATTTCTACACTTTATTTTGCTTTAATGTTAAGAAGTGGGGTGGGGAAGCTCTTCTGCTCATTGGGGCATGCAGCAGAACGAACTGTTCCCCTAAACAGGCTGTGAAATGGAGTTCAGGTGTGCACACCAGTGGGGCAGTGGGATGCAGGCGTGGGGCGGTGGGATGCAGGCATGGGGCAGGGGCAGTGTGGCAGATATGGACTTGCTCTGCTCACATGGGTAAGGGGCATTTTTAATTTTGCCTGCTGTAATGGTTGTGATAAAAATATTGCTGCTCTTTTATCTTCAGCAGAGCAATTAAAGGCATGCAGGGTACTTGAAGCCTTGTAATTTTTAACCACTGGCATAGTAGGTAGAAAGAAGCATACCATTGCCATGAGGCTTTAATTAAACCATAAAAAGAATTGGAAAATGTCTTCAGGAGTACATATTAAAATAGACAAGTAGCTTCAATTCATTTTCTTAAATTTACTGAATATTGAGGAGGTTGAAAGTTTGCTGGCTTAATGTAATAGCGACATAATACAGAGGGAGTATAAGGGAATACACCCTTTTTTTGTTGTATTTGCCCCTCATAAGTCAACTATGGCTACCGGGGGTTATGCTGAAGTGGTACAATTAGGTTACTAATTAATTAAACAAGGCAAAGCTGGTGTGTGCTCTGTGAAACACAGGAGGGTAGCCAGGCAGGTACATGGGAACACGGGGCATGGCCAGGCTGGTGCCCTCCATTGCCTGTCTGAAGCAAGGCGAGGAGCCAACATGATGAAGACATATTAATCTTAGGAAAAGAAGAGTTTCAACAAAGAAGAAGCAGACGTCAGTGTTTTGGTGCAAACCTCACACTTTTGCGGGTGGAAGGAGCTTCGTGGTATTTGGTGTCTGCTTGTAGCTGCCTACATAAAATAAATCCAGCCTGTTGTAATGTAACTCATACGCATGGGTTAAATTGTCACTGGAAATAACAGCAGCTCTTTAGCACCCCAGGGCAGTGCTCAGAACCTCCATGGTACTGGTGGGTCTCCCAGCAGCAGCGCACCACTGAGTCCTGCAGCAAAGCAGAAAACCTGCTGTCCTTTCTGGGGTGCTGCTTTGGTCTGGGAGGATTAGGAGCACCACGCTGACTGCTGTAATTCCTCAGTCGCAGCTTCCTCAGCCCTGCGAGAACGCCTGCCGACAGCAGGCACTGCCAGCCAGGAGATGCTCCCCGCTGCCTTTGCAGGAGGAGATGGAGCGATTTGGAGCAGCCGCATCCGTGAGCCAAGAGCCAAGGCGCTGGCGCTGCTGGGAATGTTGCCGTGCCAGCAGCTGGGCTGTTCTTGGCTCCTTTCTTGCTCTGGAAGGGCTGCTGTTTCACCGGTGTCTGTTCAGAAGCAGTAGCAAGAGCACAGCAGCGATGTTGGGGGGGGAAAAAGAGCGAATTAATTCAGCTTGGAGAAACAATAGAAGAGGAAAGCAGTAAGGCAAAGAGGCACATGAAGAATCTCAAGAGCAGAAGACAGCAATATTTTCAGGGATTTATGTGGCACTAAAAGGGATGTATTATGGCAAGTAGATGAAAGGACATATTATACTGCCATATTTGATGCATGGCCACATAATCACACTAAACTGAATTTTGAATAAGAATGGAAGAAGATTCCTGTAGTCAATTGGAACTACAAGGAGAATTTAAATAGTAGACCAAATAATCTGAGAAGGCGCAGCTTTCCTTAGCGCCATGGGGTGAACACTGGCGCTGCTGAGGAGGACAGCATGGAAAATTTAATGGCAAAAGATGTCAGACTTTTTTTATCTGTTATTTCTTTATGGTGGATTTGATGATGACTCAAACCCCAGTGGTACCTCATGATATGGCTGTCCCTGAAGAAGGTGCAACATGTTTTCTGCAGGACCCTGCTTTTTGCTTGAAGTCCTCCCAACCAAACGGTGACTGTGTCCAGGTGTTTTCCTGGATTCCATTTGGTTTTCCCAGTGAAGGGCAACACCTCCAAGCACAATGCCAAATTTCATGAGTTTCACATGCATTTTCCCCAAATTCACGCCAAACCATGAACTTCTCATGATTAACATCTATCAGTCTGGCTTCCCTTACAAAGCTCCTGAGCCAGAGCAGAGCTTGAAAGCAACCTGGTCCAAGTCTTGTGTTTGTAGGAAAGCTCAAAACCTGGGGAATTTGGGGTTGTTTGTTCCAAACATTTCAAACAGTTCCAGTGACATCTAGTGGGGAGGAAACCCCTGTGAACGGCTCCAGCCTCACGGAAATATCCCATTATCCTTTATTTTCTTTTAACCCACTGGGCAATAGTTTCCTACTGAAAAAAAATCTCAGATGTGGTTTGTGTGCCATACACTATGATTGAAAAATAGTTTCATAGTCCACTGAGAATTTCTCCTTTCTGGAAACATTTCATATATTAAGGACCATTTGGAATTTTCTCTGGGACATTCCGCTATATCTAAAATAAACTCATGGAAGAAGGTCATGAAGTCTTAGGAAAAAAAAAAAAAGCAACAACCACCAACTCTTGGAAATTTAAATTACTCAGAAAACAACAATAAAAATCTCAGTCCAACAGTTGCAACCCTATTAGAGAGAAATGCAACTAAATATAGTTAAAGTGATGTAAAATTAGCCTGGAAGCAAAACCAAGTCATCTTTCTCTCCCATCTTCCACAGTCTTCTGCACTCTCTCTCTGTATACCTTCTGCACATTTTTCTTACTGAGTTTGCTTATTAAATGAAGGGGAGGTTGCAAATATCGATCACACCTGCCTTACATGGCAAATTTTTCCTTCTATTTTACTCAGGATGAGTAAAAGCAGCTTCAGAAGCATTCTTCTTCTTGATTCCCTTTAATACCTTTTTTCCCTTCTCTACAAGGCACCGTGCAGGGGAAACCACCTAATTCTTATTTAAGAGGCAGCTCAGGCTTTAGGCTTATGAGTTACTTCTCCATCCAGTGATTGTTGCTCCTGAGCAGGTTTCCTGAATGAGGCAGATTTACCCCTAATATATGTAAGTATGGCACTTAGCTAATGAGTTAATTATTAACATCAGAGAGGTGGCAATTCAAGGTTAAGCAAGTCAGACATAAGATCTTAGTGTTTTGAAAGCAGAAAGGTTTTAACAAAGCAAGAAATGTTTTTCCTAAAATGGAGAGATTGCACCACTGACGTTAGGAGTAGATTTATACTTGTACGTAATCTTTTTGTTTCCTGATTTGGGATCATTGGATTCAGGACCTACTGCACACCATCAAAACAATATCCAAGAACAGATTCAATACTACCTTTGAGTGGTGGTATGGGTGTTACTATATTGACCTGTCACTGAAGGAATCCCAGAAGGTCCAGAAGCATCACAGCTTTAAAAAGCACATATTTAATTCTGCAGCTTGTCCAGCCAATGCAGTCTGTGTGGGTTTGCAAAATCTGCCTGAACATTTCACAAGAACTTAGTTTCTCTTGAGTTTCCAGCCCTACCCTTGATCCTGGCTGGAGCCTGGACCTGCACTCACAAATACGTATTAAAAAAGAATTAGAAACATCACTTAGCCTGGTTGTTTTTAAAAGTTTCAGTTTTATTTTGCAATAAATTTTGGATGCAGGCTCTAAGAATCATATTCCTGTGACAAGGGCAGCTGTGTTTCAGCAAAGAAACTGCAATGAGTCACCAGTTTTCTTTCTCTCTCACATTTGTTTTCCTTAATCCAAAAAAAAATAGTAATCTAGACTGAAAAATACAAGCTTTGGTCTTTGTGGATGGGAAAAGCAGGGAAGTTCTGTTCCCAGGTCTTGCAACGGCTTCGGTGTGTGAGCAAGACACTTCACTTCAGCTCACTGCATCTCAGCCCGTCCAGCTAAAAATGTGCCTGAACCGGTCATGGCTGAGTGATGCCCTGCAAAGGACTTGGTGATGCACGAAAAACTGACTGCTCGGATGATGTGGAGCCTCCTCTTTATTTTCAGATCACAAAGGCAGCTGAAATTCATTTCAACAGTTTTCCAAACTTTCTCTTTTTTTTTTTTCCTCTGTAGATTATTGTTTTAGTTACCATAGAGATTTTTCAGCTCCCACCAGAAATGGAAAAGGATGCGCTGTGGAGATGCTCTCCCAACTAAATTGTCTACGGACAACTCCGAAAAATTCTAGGCTAACTAATCCTTGCTTCATCACAGTGCATTAATTCTAAATTAATTCATGCTTGGAAATCACTCTCGGTTACACAGAGAGAAGCAAAAATATTTATGATGATATTTATGATCCTTTTTTAGTTCCTTGAGAATTCCTGGAAAATGTGTTTTGCCATTCTTCATTCTCAAATCACTGAATTATTGTATTTGTGTTGCTTTTGTGAAACAGCAAAAATGAATTCTCTTCACAGCATTAATTTGGTTTGGTCTAAGAATCGGGTTTTGCCAAGAAAAATGCACTCCTTTTAGCAAAGACTTGTCTTGGTCTCTATTGTGCATGCAAAGGCATTAAGGTCAAAGGGTAAATTTCTCTTAGTTGCAGCCTATTTCCATGAGCTGAATCTTACATGATTAGCACTATTTGGCCACTACAAGGAGAGACTGGAAAGAAAGGAAGGTCAGGTGGGTGTCTTGGGAGAAAATCAGAGAGAATTACTATAAAATATGTGCAGTTAACTGAGAAAATCAGCATCTGCTCGCTGTTTGTTTTCTTTCAGGGTTTTTTGGAATTGGAGGAAATGTTATGAACACATTGGTTTTGGTTTGGTTATAATTCTGAAGGGAGGAAGCGATGAGGATGAAGGTGGGAGCTCTGGGAATGCAAATAGGAGGCGAGTATTGACGACAGAAGCCATAACAGCAATGCTATTTTCCGTGATGACTTCAATCACATAGAAGATAAACTGGGTAAAGAGAGAAACGAGCCACCTCTCCAGGTGTCTATCAGCCCCAGTTAGGAAGCTCTTCCATGAAAATCTCCTCCACTTTCCCGAAGCACGAAGGAGCACTGGGAATTGCTGCAGCCACCCGTGACAGCAGCAGAGGCTTCCCCATCCGCGCTTCTCAGGCAGCAGCGCCTATGGTCGGGGTTCATTAGTTTTATCTCATTTGGGAGATATGGAGGTGGGGGAAGACTTTTGGAGATGCTGCCATACCTGAAACAAGCAAAACCAACCCAGCTTCAGCTAAGGAGGCTAAGTCAAGCCCAGGAGCCTTTCTGGTCAGGTATGTGTTGAGCAAAGGACTCAAAGGGCTGATCCATCATGCAGATGGTGGGTGGTTTATATCACCAGATCTTGTTCTGTAGGAGGGCTCACATATTGTCCCCAAAACCTGATTCTGACTTACCCTTGTTTTGAACTAAGGAGCCTGTGCACTACGGAGGGGATTTAAGGCATTGATTTGGAGCAGCAGAATTCATCCTTCTCTCCAAATCTTGTAGTGCTCACAAACCATTGCATAAAACTTTTCGGTTACCTGACAATTACAGTTTTGAAAGGGCACTATTCATCCCCCCAGCTGTTCCCATGGGAATGCCTTTCCCTGATGATCAAATCTCCTAAATCTCCCTCCTCTGGACATTTCTGCTCCTTGTTTGTCCATCAAAGCAATGAATCTTTCCTGCATGGGCTCTTCTGAGCCCTGACTAACCACACCTATCTCACAAGTCACTCCCATAGCCCATTTCTGAGTGACTCATCATAATCGATTTGGAATGGGGAATCTCTATCAGAAGCACAAAAACTCTGGGAAGGTGAGGAGCATACTCAGGGATAACAACACGCGCTGCTGTCTCACACCAACAGCACAGGGAGCCCAGGGAAGTTTACACCTGCTTTGGAGATACTCCATTTCTGATCTGTTGATGTTTAATAGCTGTGAATATTAAGTTAATGTTAGGAAAGTTATGGGGTTTGACATTGCCTTTGGCGTTTATCATATCTATTGTCCTTCTGGGGATGCTGTGAAGTTCCTACATGAGGCCGATGAGGCAGACCACCGTCCAGCCCCGCTGCCTCTAGGATGCAATAAATAAAGCGTGGGGAAAGATGCCGCAGTGCCGTGCAGCCCTTCCCTCGACTTCACAGCTGCATCCAGCCCTGCTTTGCTGCTCCTCAAGCAAGAAACTCCAGTTTCTCTTCTTACTTTGATTTCCACAACCCACCCTGGGACTTGTCGCTGAGTGCCAGCGCAGAAGAAAAGATCCCAGTTTGTTGCTGCTGCTATTGTGTCCATTGTGAAGGTACCCCTCTACACCTCCTCAGCAGTGGCACAGATGGGAGCAATACCAGCAGTGGCAGAGGGGGGATGCTCCTCTCTCGTGCTCCTGGGGACTGAATACACCCTCCGGCATCACCCTGTAGGTTGGGCTACCACAGATGCTGTACCTCAGCTTTGCACATGCAACATCCCTGAGTGCAGGCAGGCTGTGCTCAGGCAAAAAAATGATGTCAAAGAGGTACAACAAAGAGTACTGTGTTTGGCCTATCTTGCAAATAAAAATTATGCATTGAGAAAGAACAGCACGGAAGTAGAGTAAGTGCAAAACACACAGCGAAGTGTCTCCTTGCTTCCCTGAGACAAAGGCAGACAAAATTAATCAGCGATGATTTGTTGTGCCAGAAAATGCATGCTTCTGACTATCTGTGGCAGATTATTGCCAAGGAAATAGTTCCTCAATATCCCAGGCACATTCCTGACCTGTATATTATGAAGTTATTTCTGCTTTATGATTTGTAACCTGTAAAATGCCTGTGATCTTAATAAATGAGAGCTTGTTGCCTCCTGAAATCCACTGTATTTCATCTTTTGCTTTCCTCCTTTGGCAGTGTTGTTATTTAGACTGAGTTAACATTAGTATTCTCTCTGAGCATATACACTTCCATGAATTCGATATCATCGCTGTGAGCTAGCACCCTTAGGAGGCTATGACACCATCCATATGACATATGATCATGGGTGGAAACATAGCCAGAGGCTTTATGGAAAACACTGAGGATTTCCTAACCTGTACCTTTCATTTTCCTTTCCCCACAAGGAAATATTCTGGACTTTTTTTAATTGCTTAATCGAGCTTATGACCCACAACTAGTTCTTGAAACTTAATAGTAAACCCATGGAAAGTAAACTATGCAGGGCTGCCTTATCAAAAGTCTTCCTGTATTACAGTTCAAATTGCCTAAGGTACAGCCTGACACAGCTTCTGAAAACCATAGAATCCCAGCCTGGTTTGTGTTGGAAGGGACCTTAAGGCTCCTCCAGCTCCAACCCCTGCCATGGGCAGGGACCCCTTCCACTGGAGCAGCTTGCTCCAAGCCCCTGTGTCCAACCTGGCCTTGAACACTGCCAGGGATGGGGCAGCCACAGCTTCTCTGGGCACCCTGTGCCAGCGCCTCAGCACCCTCCCAGGGAAGAGCTTCTGCCTAAGAGCTCATCTCAGTCTCCCCTTGGCAGGTTAAAGCCATTCCCCTTGGCCTGTCCCTACAGGCCCTTATAAAAACAATAAATAAAAATATTAAAATTAATAAAAGTAAATAGAAATAAATATGAATATACTTATAATAATATAATGATACAAAATGATAGTATAATGAATGGAATGTAAATAAATAAATATAGAAAATAGTAAATTAAATGAAATAACAAGATAAATTAGCTAAAATGAAATTAAAAATAAAATAAAATAGTAAAAATAAAATAATAAAAGAAAATAAATAAAATAAAAAGAAATAAAAATAAAAATAAAATGTCTTATTCTCTGTCAACGTACAGAAACTTTTCTTGCTGTTTACAGGAGTTTTGTGTGGTAGGAGAGAGAACAAGGGTGCTGCTCTCAGGGGTGCTCATCCATCCTATGTGCATCTCACTGGAGCCCCTGGAGCCACCCGAAGCCACCCCCAGTCAGACACATGGGAAAATCACTTCACAGAAAACCCAGCGCATGAATCCCCTCCATGCCATGGATGCAAACACCACAAAAGGCTGCAACTTGTCTGTACTCTTAGAAATTAAACGACAGCAGAAGTCATTTAGAAACCAAACCTCCCACCCCGCACTCATGGGAGTGAGGCGTGAGCCGGGGCGAACGCTCCGACCCTTCCCCGATCCAAACGAGTGCATCCGTTTTCAGCTCCCGATGTTTTTAATAGAAAATGGGAATGCAATTGTGTTATTAGGAGCTGGATAATGCCTGAGCATGGGAGTTGTTGTGTTAATGGGCTGTGGGGTGTGTAGGAGAGGGCAGCGCTGACCCCCCGATCCGTAAAACAGTTCCAGCCCCTACAAGCCTTGGAAATCCAGACATCTCCCTGGAAGCCTTTTACGAGTGCATATGGAGAAACTGTAGAAAATATAACTGTTTGTGAATAAAATGGAAATTAGTGCTGTTGTGTTCACCTGTAAGTTTTTCTTTAAAGCCAGTGATTGCATTTGAAACCTGCAATTCTCAACAAAAAGAGGAAAGTTCAGTGCTGATTGCTGGATATTTGGACCTCCCAGTGCAAACATTAACTGGCTGAGAGGCACTCTGGAATGTAATGAAGGAAACAATACTGGGAAAGGAGCCAAACGCAGAAACACTGGCGCCTGCAACCTAGGGATTTGCCTCCTAGTAATAGGAGCTGAACAAGGCCCAGCACTTCTGTTAGGCTGGAAATGACATACTGTGATCCTTGACTTAGCCAAAGGGATTTTAAATGGAGGAAAGAGCTGGCAAGACAAAATCTCCTGCACTTTTCACAGTGTTTTCTAAAACAAGCAAAGGAAATCAGGAGAAAAGACTGTAGTCTATTACATTTGATCCAGTTAAGTCAAGAGTGGAAGCTTTTTAACTGCTGTTATTATTTCTTATACTTTCTCATCATGTCACACCACCCAGAAAGCACAGACATAAAGCAGAAACTTGAAACTGCTTTCATTCAAGAAGAAGGGCACCCCAACATTGCGTTATTGACAGGAGGGCTGAAAAAACTGACAGCTGCAGAAATTGTACAGTTGAAGTTCAATTCCCAGGAGCGGGAACCATATACTGATGGTATTAATTCCGTTTGGAATTGTTAAAATAAGAAAAGGTTATGGGCTGAGGAAGGGACCTGTGCAGGGCTTTTTTTCCTTTTCCTTGTAACAAAGGCGAACCTTCCTTCTTCCCTGGTGTCCTTGGACTGTCATCTCCAACCTTTTGAAACTGTATCTGATTATCCATGTGGCAATTAATCATAATTAAGCAGGCTTGAGATTTGGAAAGGTACAAAGAAGGTGGCTATAGATCTGGCTTTTGTCCTGAGTAACCTCTTTTATTTTTTTTTCCCCCCTCTTTTTTTGGCTGCTGAATCCTGGGTTTGGAGCCATAAGAGGGAGGACTGAAAAACTGGGAAGGGAAAAAAAAAAACAGAGAGGCAGAGAAAACAGCGTGTGTGTGTGTGTGTGCATGTGTGTGTGTTTTAACATCAGAGCCCTGAGCATCCTGGTTGCTCTTTCTGTCTCTTTTTGGGCACTGCAGTCCCTAGAAACTAAGTCCCAGCAAACTTGGAAGCAGCCCGTTTCCAAGAGGAAGCTAGGTAACAAATTACCTTTCTAATGCCAAGTGATTTGGATCCATTCTTACAAACCAGATTTTTTCAATTTATTACAGGAAAACATTCAATCATTATACGCTGGCACTCAGTCTGGGGCACATGGAATACCATTCTACCCACTCCACCCACATCCAGTTTTTAAAGGCTTAGTAAGCCCAGAATGTCTTCTTATTAAATGTTTTATACATTTATAATTAAAATACTGGGCTGGCATTAGAATCATTTTAACAGATGTAACCTGACACAGGCTTTCTCTGCCCAGGGTCAGGCTGGGAAACAATGGCTTCTTTAACTCCTGAGTTCTGCTCAGGTTTCTGTTTGCACATGGGTCCAATTTGTCCCATTTATGATTAGGTTTAAGTAAGTTGATGTGCTATTTATTTAGGAGAATTGCCATTTCAGACTATTACCATATTCCCCTACAATATACATTACAGTGTGGTCTATGCCTGCACTGTCCATTATTAGGTTATTATAGTCCCGAATATGGTCCCAATTCACCAAAACAACAACAACTAACTTGATTCAGGCATTAAGTGATTTACTGCAGCTCTTTACGTTGGAATTAATGTACATACTGCTCGCAAAAGCCAACATCCCCCCCCTCTTCACCCCCAACCCTGAAGGCTTACAAGGGCCATGTGCTGGCATGTGAAAGAGACTTAAATGTCTGTGTAATTGATTTAAACATCAAGTATGAATGCTGGACAGGGAAAACCAAAGGGGCAGGGTCTGCTGGCTTGCAAAATACCAGATCAAGGTGCTGCTCAAGGGTGGCGGGATTGGGCTTATCTGTGGGAGATGCTGGGAAGACCTCACTAGCCATCTACTCCTTCCCCATCCCGTGGAACAGAGAGCCTGAGTTTATCTCTGTTACTAATAAAACGTGCTCACTTCATCTTTGACACAGCACCGAGGCAAGAGTGGGTATAATTTATAGTGACTGGCCTAAGCCATGTGGCCGTTTCTTTGCACTCCCCCTTCCCTGACACTAAACCCTACCCCTGCCTTACAGGAAGAGGTTTATTGAAACCAAAGCCCTTTTCAGCAGCTCTTCAGCTCCCCCCAGCTGTGGCAATCCAGGCCGGTCCCCTGCCAAACTGCAAGTCGCCTTTGCCCGTGCCATAGGCATCACAGAATCATAGGATGAACCAGGTTGGAAAAGACCTTTAAGTTCATCAAGTGCTGCTGTGTGCCATGAGCAAGCGCCCATCAGCTTGGGTGGACAGTCTTCCCATGAGGAAGCGTGAAATTCATTGACTCCCAGCCTCAGCAAGTGACTGTTTTTCTGCTCAAGGGTAAACCAGCTGGAATTCACATAAGAATAAATTAATAACCACAAGGCTGGTGCGCTCCAAAAGCTACAATAAAATAGCAGCCGAGCAGAAAACAGCTCTATCGCATCCACCATCTCTCCCTGGCACGTGTTCCTCTTCTTTCATTTGCAATGAAGTCATTGGTCACTTCTTTCTTCGTCAGGGAAAACAGCTAGGAGGTTCCCCATCTCCTCTTGAAAGGCTTTACTTCAGAGTTCTAGGCACAAACGCTGCACCCAGGAAGGAGAGACACTGCTTTCATACCAGCTCTGTCTTGGGTTTACTGCTCATTTCATGATTGGCACCTACTGAATGTTGTGCATGGGTGCGATAAGGTGACAAATTCTGGCTTTTGGGACTAGGAGGGTGACCACAAGTGTGGCTGTTGGTATCATGACCCTGAGGAGCAGTGATTAAAGATGTTCAAGGATCCTCAGCCAGGCAGAGGAGCCTGTGGTGGGGCAGCATGCAGGAATTGATGTAGTGCCCCATCCTGATACTAAGCTGTGTTGAGAGAGAACCTGACATGGCAATAATGCTGCAACAAAGAAGCATAAAAAGACTGGGAAAATAAGGATGGCTTTCCAGTTCTGGTGCACACTCAGCTCAAGCAGCATCAGTGAGACCAAGCAGCATGCTGCGTTACTGCAACAGGAGAAGGGGAGATAGAGCTTGCTCTGAACTTGGAGTTTATCACAGTGACTACTGAAGAAATTCACTTCCAGGCCAAGGCTAAGGCTGTGAATGGAGATGTACAAGCAGCAAGCTCAGGTTTCATCTCAGAAGAGAGGTAACAAGAAGCTGTAAGATGTACTACCACTGCAGACAAGGAAAGCCTTAAGATTTCGGACTCAATCCCTGCCTTCTCCACAGGCATCCAACACACACAACTCCTGTCCAGCTGCAGCACGTACAAGAAGGCCACTATTTCTGAGCCTGCAAGTCACCCAGTTAGTAAATCACAGATATACCTGGTTCAATTTACACTTATGTGTCGCGTGATCTGTCCTGAGAGTAACCTGTTAATAAATTAAACTGAGCCCCAAAAGAGGTTAGAAAATGAAGTTAAATGCTTCACCATCTGGGACTCAACCATGGCTAGATTCAATACTTGGAGTAATGGGAAGGTAAAAAGCAATTGTGGTGTATTTGCCACTGTTTCATTTCATTTCTTTCACAGAGATAACAAGATGAAAGAATAACTTCACTTATTCTTTTCCTTTGAGCAGGGGCTTTAAGCTGTCTTACTTAGACATCCCCAGGAAAACAATGCGCTTAACACCTTTAAAATAACCAGCCTGGAGTCCATGAGTTTTTCTGCCTTTTGGAGGTGAAGGAGCTTTTGCAATTCGGGATTCCTGACTGCCTCCTCCAGTGCTTCAGCCATCCACAGAGCTGAGCTCCCACTTGCCTGAGGCCACATTGGTTTAGGACCCCTTCCAGGTCGTTTGGAAGTCAGGCTTGGAGCCTGCTCCAGACACAGAGCCACATAATGGAGAGCTATGAGAACCTGGGAAAACCTGCTTGGCAAAACCCTCCTTTTTTTTCTTTTTTTCTCCCCTTTTAGTTAAAAAAAAATAAATAAATACCTGCTTTACTTTTTTACCTCCAGAAAAATCCCTAAATTGACCAAATTCATGAATCTCACCTGGGTTTGATTAAAGCCAATAAGGAATTTTAACCTGAAGAGGGAAAAATCAGGGTAGCAAGAAAAAACATTGGGTGGTTTTGGGGGATTTTTTCAATCATGCTCTGGACTCCTGGGCACAGCCCACCCTTGTGCACAGCCACTGGCACGTGCTGCCTTCTGCAGATGGATCACAAGCGGCACACACAGCCCTGCAGAGCTGGCACGCAGCGGCCGGCATCGCGCTCGCCAGCTCGGCTCTGTTTTGGAGGAGATGGCACACTGCTCCTCCATAGGGAAAAGGGGGGGGAGACCTCCGTGGGCACTAGCAGCATCCCCACAGAATAGCTGCAGAGCTCATCATGGTCCCCAAGCCCTTTCCAAGGTGGCAGCAGGCATGCTGCCTCAGGGGATGCTTTGGCTTTATTATCCTCCTTGTAAATCTGATCTCCTTAATTTTGCTGGGGTAGCAGTGCCTGCTGCAGGGACAGGGCTCTGGTCGTGCCAGCACCGCAGGGATTCATTATGAGAGATGCTGAGCACAACCCAACCCACTGCTCCCTGCTCACCAGCACACTGGGGTCTGAGCCAGGCAAAGGGTGGAGAATGCTAAGCCCCCCATAGGGTGTAACAGGGCTCCCTCTGTAGCTTGGCCACATAGACTATTCCTGCTCAACATTTCCTTAAAGATGTTTATGACTATGACCTCGTGTGGGTGAGGATCACACTTGGGTTTGAGTCTGGCTTTCCCTACAAAGCTTGGGCTTAGAGTAATGTGGGGAGGTGTTTCCCATCCTGACTTCTCCTGCTTTTTCCTTGCACACATGGGGTGGCAGAGGGTCAAAACTATATATCCTGACTGCTGAGAAGATGGACAGAAGAAACAGCAGGAAAGCACAGGAGAAGAAAGTCTCAGGGAGGCAGACAGCTGAGCTCTGCTTAGAAATGTCTGCAGAGCATATGCCCTGCACCACAACCACTGCAACGCTCCTGCCCTGCAGCCTTGGGGACCTCTGATGTAAAGATGAAAGCCAGAACAACTGAAATGCTGTGGGCAGACAGCAGGAGGAATGGAAACCTGGGGTGACTTGGGTTGGGAAGTAAATGGAGCCCCACCTCCTGCTCGGAGCAGGACCAGAGTGAGTTGGCTGTGAGCGAGCAAAAGCAGCGTGGTGGGTGTGCCATTAAATTTCCCCAAGGCTCCTTACACCCAAGTAGTGCTATTAAACCAAGAGTAATATGGCTTTTTGTTCCCACAACAGTGTTGAAAATGTTGAGAGTGTCCCCCATCTCTTTAGTACAAGCTCTATCTGCATTATGGGACTCTGATGTCAGATTATGTTTAGCAAACTTGCAGCATCACGGTCTAGAGGCCTCAATAGGGAAGTAAGAAATATGGTTAATCCTGCCAGCAAAGGGTTTCCCTGAAAATTATGCTGGTGCCCAACTGCACTATTTGGGTTGTGCACAGGTTTTGTAGGCTGAAACTTCAGCAGTAATCACACTTTGTCCAGTTCCTTTTCCAGAGCGAGGGAGAAGCCACATTTGCTTCCCATTCCCCTTCTTGGGGGGATCTGCAAGAAAGGAGGAAATGAGAAATAGGTCTGTAATCCTGAAAATCCCTTTCACTTTGGATATCCAGATTGCCCTTCTTCTGGAGCTATGATCCTCTATGACTGTTATAGAATCATAGAATCATAGAATAGTTAGGGTTGGAGAGGACCTTAAGATCATCCAGTTCCAACCCCCCTGCCATGGGCAGGGACACCCCACACTAAACCATGGCACCCAAGGCTCTGTCCAACCTGGTCTTGAACACTGCCAGGGATGGAGCATTCACAACCTCCCTGGGCAACCCATTCCAGTGCCTCACCACCCTCACAGGAAAGAATTTCCTCCTTATATGCAACCTAAACTTCCCCTGTTTAAGTTTGAACCCGTTACCCCTTGTCCTGTCACTACAGTCCCTAACGAAGGGTTCCTCCCCAGCATCCCTATAGGCCCCCTTCAGATACTGGAAGGCTGCTATGAGGTCTCCACGCAGCTTCTCTTCTCCAGGCTGAACAGCCCCAACTTCCTCAGCCTGTCTTCATGCAGGAGGTGCTCCAGTCCCTGATCATCCTCGTGGCCCTCCTCTGGACTTGCTCCAACAGTTCCATGTCCTTTTTATGTTGAGGACTATTGACTGTTTCTTTTCTGGCCACAAGAGTTCAGAGGAAATAAAGGCATGCTTTTTGTTGTTTTGGCTTTTTTTACCCAAGTGTCCCTAGTAGTTCGGGTTGGTGGACTAAATATACAAAATAAGATTGCCCTCGGGGGATTTTATGTTGCTGTGCATGTATTTTTGCATATACCTGCTGGGATAAGGGGCATCTTAAAGTTCATATCTCACAAGTCAGCTTTAAGACTATTAAAACTGGATTTTTAGGTTTTGCTGATCTTACTGGAGGGGATGTCTAGAGGTTGTATAGTCCCACCTCCTGCTCTCAACAGATCCAACTAGATCAGCTTGTCTTACCTAGGGAAAGTCTGAGTATCTCCAGCATATTTGATTCAGATATCTCAGTATCAGACATATCTCCATAAGGTGCAGACATGAAACCAAACCTCAAATATACCCCCCCCAAGCCATTTACATTCAATTCTCAATAGCTTGGGGGCAGGGTGTGGGGCTGTTGGTTGCTTTTCTGAGCAGGAATCTTTCTGAGAGCAGAGCTCAGCTCAGGGCTGGAAACAGTCACAACAAAACACTGTTTAAAAGTCTGCTGCAGTACAGATCAAACCAAGGAAACCTCATCCTGCCATCTGGAACCAGATCGAGAGGTGGAACAGCACCAAGTCTGTGTAGGTGATCAGAAACACCCAGCTACTACCAGCACGGTGCAGCGGGACCGAGCTGGAAACGACCTGTGATGGAGCATCCCTGGAATAGATGAAAATTGGCTCAGGATACAGCTCTGCCTGGAGCTGGGAAGACGGGCAGCGCCAGCAGGTACAGCAGCCCAGGCATCCCCGGGGGGAGGCAGCTGAGCCTCTGGCTCTTCCAAGCTCTGCTCATTGCTAAATCACAGCACCTCTCTTCTCTCCCGCTTTTTATTTTCATTTGCTTCATGTTTACTCTGGCCTTGAACCACTTTGCTTTGCTCCAGGCATAAAATCAAGTGGCTTTCCTCTTGTTCTTTTCTTACCTGGCCTCAGATACAGCAAACCGAGTCCTCAAGGAAAATGCAATGCACTTTATATTGCTTCCCTCAATGCTAAGAAAACCCCAAACACAAAAGACCCCTTTTCCACACAGCCAAATTTTACAGACTAGGAGCAAGCTGTCTCCTCCCCATCTCTAGGGAAGTGGAGGGGGTTTATTTATTTTAGCAGACTATTCATTAACTATTAGGATAAAGAGGAATGGGTGCATTCGGTTAGAGAAAGCTGGGGGTATAAAACTGCAGTTAACAGGTTAGAATCATAGAATAGGATAGCTAGGGTTGGAAAGGACCTTAAGATCATCTAGTTCCAACCCCCCTGCCATGGGCAGGGACACCTCACACTAAACCATATCACCCAAGGCCTCGTACAACCTCATCCAACCTAGCCCTGTACGTTCTTCTCAAAGTACCTGGAAACAGAGAAAACCACTGCAGAGGTGCAAGGAATCATCTCCTAATGTGGATGCTCTCACTGGTCTTTTGGACACATTCAGAAAATAATACACTTAAAAGCAGTGTTTTGGGGTCTTCCTTTAAAGCAAGGTGAGCCTTTCCTTTGGTTTCAGTTTGTTCCCAATCAGGATCTTAAACACAGCCCCTGGACTGGTTTGACCCTAGAGTTGCCTCGCACAACCCCGCCGCACCCGTGCTGCAGCCAGAGCATGAGCTGGTGGCCCAATGATCTCACTTGGCTCCTGCTCATGGTAAAGTGTGAATTTCCTGTTGGTTGTGCTTTATGCGTTTGGATTTTCTGCAGCCCGGCTCTTCACTCCCAGGCCTAGGAGGAATATTCAGGAAGAAAATGGATGCTGATGGTGATCCTGCCCCTTTACTCTGCTCTTGAGAGACCTCACCTGGAGCATTGTGTGCAGTTCTGGTGTCCTCAACATAAAAAGGACATGGAACTGTTGGAACAAGGCCAGAGGAGGCCACGAGGATGATCAGGGACTGGAGCACCTCCTGTATGAAGACAGGCTGAGGAAGTTGGGGCTGTTCAGCCTGGAGAAGAGAAGCTGCGTGGAGACCTCAGAGCAGCTTCCAGTATCTGAAGGGGGCCTATAGGGATGCTGGGGAGGGACTCTTCATTAGGGACTGTAGTGACAGGACAAGGGGTAATGGGTTAAAACTTAAACAGGGGAAGTTTAGATTGGATATAAGGAGGAAATTCTTTCCTGTGAGGGTGGTGAGGCACTGGAATGGGTTGCCCAGGGAGGTTGTGAATGCTCCATCCCTGGTGGTGTTCAAGGCCAGGTTGGACGAAGACTTGGGTGATATGGTTTAATGTGAGGTGTCCCTGCCCATGGCAGGGGTTTGGAACTGGATGATCTTAAGGTCCTTTCTAACCCTAACTATTCTATGATTCTATGTTAGGGAATGAGGTTCACACTCTCTGAGGGTTTCCTTTCCTCCATGGCAAGAAGGGAAGCTGCAGGCGCAGGGTCAGGAGCTGCCCGCTGCTCCTGAGAGCTTCCCCGAGCAAATGTCAGCTCCCAGCTCCATCATGCATTTACCTTTATAGCTGCAGTGAAATGACAGCTACGAGATGTTGCTTTGCAGGAGGGAATAGCGCAGGTCACATCCTCATCTTATGCAAAATGGCATAATGAAATGCGGATTGATACCCGCCAGTAGCCCGGCTCGCTTGTGAGTTACCCAAATGCAGGTAAAATCCTTGTTAATCTAAAATCTCAAAGCCTTGGTGGCCCTTGATTCATGGAGGGAAGGTGCAGCCACAGCGCGCAGCTACAGGAGGCCTCTGTCCTTCAACACCGAAGCTTTGAAGAGATTTAGATACTGATGGCAAGTGCCAACACAGTTCTTACAAATTAAAATGAAATGAAGGAAATTGTGCTCGGAAAACCAAAGGAAGGATATTTGAGTGAGGACTGATTGTGTGGCTGTGCAAGCCTCAAGCTGGAACTTACATATTTCCAGACCTTCTAAAGTTGGCTGGGTTTCTTCAACACTGAATATTTCCAGGCCTCCCGTGAGACTCAGCCTCCCCATCTCAAGCCAGGATGTGTGCACAGCTCCTCGCTGCCAGGTAAAACGCTGCTACTAGACAAGTGACCGGCTTTGAAGCCTATTTAAATCACCGTTTAAACATGAATCTCTGCAGTTTCTTTTGAGAATAAACATAAACCGAGAAAGGACAACCAGTGTTAACTCCATGGAGCAACCATTTTGCCTCCGTGTTCACTTTTTCATGGGAAAGATCAGCATTTTGTGGTCAAGCTCATTATTTGCTTTCTATGAGACCAGGGTGTTTTAAGCCAAGGAATGAGCTCTGCTCCTCATTCATGTAATCAAAGGGCCGAGTATTCCTACTGATATTTAATACATTTCATCTCCATCTTTTAATGCATACATTGAAGTATACTGCGTCTTTAAAAAAAAATCTCAGCTTTGACTGTTAATTTGGCTTCCTACATACAGTCTCATTTACTGTTATCTATTTTTATTCTCACTGGGGATTAGGTAAGCAGCGAGCAGTATTTCCAGCTGTCCTTTTTGCATCAGTGTTTGAAAACTGTGTAGACCACAAAGAACATAATTACAAAAACAAATTGCTAGTACAACTGCTCTGTTAATAAGTAGGGACCTGCTGTAAGTTCTGAAACTTAGAAAGACCATTTCAGACTTCTGTTTTCATTAAACTGTGGTTGCAGAGAGCAGATATAATTGCATTTCTTTTCTTTTTAAAGGCTACAGGTTACCTGAAGTAATTTGTATATTACTTTTTTTCTCTGTAAGTCCAAATCAGTTCTCTCAATGGAAAACATTACATCGTAGGGGTCATTCCACAAGTGTTTTGCATTAGTGCAAAAATTGCATTCATGTACTAAGATGTTTAAGCACCTACAAAGTTGTCGCCAACCATCTGCACTGCTGGTAGCACTAAATCAGCCGGGTACATACGCAAAGCCAATGTAATTTATCTGTCAGGCAGTATTTCATTTAAGACATATTCCTGTAAAATATGAAATACTTAGAGGCACCCACTTTCCTATTTGAGTTTGACGTTTTCCATTACTGCGTGAGCAAAATTGTCTTTTTAATGGAGCAAGAAAATCTTTGTGCACCGGGGCTCTAGCATTAGGAAAGGGGTTTCAGTTTGCATTATGTTAAGAGGCAATTATCAGTGTAGGAAAAATGAGGGCTCCTGCGGGCTTGTGTGTGTGTGTCTGGGGGGCTGCTGCCTTGCTCTGAAGCACTGGGATGATGCTGGACTGGGTGAGACTTTCTCCAGCATCTCTGCTGCAAAGCACCCACACATGATCCAAAACCAAATACTTTGAAGCCAAGGTGCTGTTTCATAGCACTACAGAGAATGCCAGGTGAGCTTTGTGAAGCTTGAGTTTAATCTTTGACTCAGATTTATGTGAGGAACCCTTTTAAGTCTGAAAATACCTAGTACTCTCTTTTACCATTCCCCATGATCTGAGAGACTTATGCTCCATGTAGGCTGTGGCACCGACACATGTATTTTTACAGTTCATGATCCAAATTGCTTATGCAGAAAACCTGAGCTGGAAGTGGATGGAGAAATAATCTCATTTTGTCCTATTCTTCACATGCTGCAAGGTGCGGTGTTAATAAAACACTTTCAATAAACAAACTAACCAGCCGTAAGTTGCTGCTTTTAATACGAGACACAAAGTCTCTGTATGATTTTTCCAGATTCTGCACCTGATTAATGACATACCATTTTGGAATTTATGTCCAAGGAAAGTGCAGGGTGTACTTCCTCCACAAACAGAAACAATATGTGCAGGCTCCTTCTCTTACCTGTACCAGATGCCCAAGAGAGAAGGAGGAGATGCAGCAGTGAAATCTCTTGACTGCATGGGGTACATGGCTGAAGAAGAGGCAGGGTGGCCAAGATCTGAGGACAGAGGATTTATTTAGGTTTATTTATTCAGGTTTTGCCCTCCCATATCTGAACCAAAAGTTGTGGTCTGCAGACTGCTGGGACTGAAGAACTCAGATTGAAGTTATTCCACTAAGATAAGTTGATTCTATGTGACATGTATAAAAGATGCACAAATAATACAAGTACTTGTGAAATGGAATATCTGCTCACAGCAGAGAAATAAAGTCATCAAACACACTGTAATTTTATACATCAAATAATTTCTAATTGCATCAGAAGGCAGGTTAAATTCAGCATCAGGTGGTTAAAGAAATGCAGCTACAGTCAGGATACTGGTACTCTCACAACAGTATTCTTACAGTGATAAAGCAACCTTCACCTCTGCTCTGTGCCTGATAACATAATTGTGCATAAGTTAGCATGTACAGTGTTTTGAAAGTGAAAATTGATTCCTGGACACAGTGATAGAAAACTCTCTCTGTAGTTATACAGAGCCAAGATCCTAAATTTTAATAACATTCAATTTTAAAACAAAACCAAAACAGGCTCCACGTTTAAAATGCTCTTATGCATCAATAGCAAAGTTAACTGGAGTGAAGAATGCCTACCTCTAACCTACGTAGTTTTCTCCCAGAAAATCTCAACTCCCATCTCCACCTCTGATGCCCATTTCCAGCTGTGACTAAAAGCTATGATTTTGCTATTTACGCCTGGCCAGAAGAAGTGGAGTAAAACTGCACTAGAGCATGCCACATAGCATCTTGCAAAGCCAGCTGTGGTGGAGATGAAGAAACGTGTTTGGAATTTCTGAGGATAACTGATAAACACAGAATCATAGAATCCTGGAATGGTTTGGGTTGGAGGGGATCTTAAAGCTCACCCAGTTCCAACCCCTGCCATGGGCAGGGACACCTTCCACTAGAGCAGGTTCCTTCAATCCCCTGTGTCCAACCTGGCTTTGAGCAGTGCCAGGGATGGGGCAGCCACAGTTTCTCTGGGCACCTTGTGCCAGCACCTCAGCACCCTCACAGGGGAGAAATTCTCCTAATATCTAATCTAAATCTCCCCTCTGTCAGTTTAAGTGCCTTAGAATGTGTTCATTTTCTAACGTGCTCATTGTATTTGGCCATGACCCAAGGATGCAAGTACCAGACCACCCAGGGTCAGACCCAACACATTGCAGAGGAGATCTTGAAGCAATATAGCCAGAGGTCAACATCAGATACAAGCATCTCGCACCCAACCATACCTTTGGCAAAGGGTATGTCCAGTCTTTCTTTCCAGTCTAACACAGAAACAGCAACCTGAACTTGATCCAACCAGACCCCGGTGTAGACACTTGGGTCCACAGACCTATTGTTCTGGTACATGCTTTAGATCCCTGGCTCTAAGCTTTTACCTGCCCCATTTCTCCCACCACAACAGAAAGATTTCCATGGGAAAGATTGACAACTGCCTGGCAGAGGGAGTTATTCAGAAGGATGTGGCCTACCTGCAATGGGGAAGAAGGGAGAATATGATCTGCAAAGGTTCATGTAAAAACTCCATGGGTAAAAGCGAGCGTAAAACCAATTGCTTGCTTACACTGTTGGCCCAACTTTTAAATCAGGTTTTAATTGCATGAAAAGCCATCCTCATCCCTTTTGATTACATCCTTCTATCGCCCTCAGAACTGCAGCATCTGAACATCTTATTAATAAAAGCTATTTTGGAAAATAAAACTCCTCCAGAATATATGAGGATTAACACTATATATAGACCACGATGGCTTAAAAGAGATTGTTATGGTCTATTGTGCAAATACATATTTACTAGAGCTTTTGAAATACAGATCATGCAAATATGTATTCAGGGACTTTTAAAAATGCAGATTATTGACCTGACAGATCATAAAGGCTCCTTTGAAACCATTCTGGGTTACAGTATCATGTAAATACTTATTTAGGCAATTTTTTAAATTCTTCCCTAGTACAGTCAGTGAAAATCCTCATGAAAACAAATGTTTTTCTCACCTGACAGCCACAGCAGTGTTGAAAGCTAAATACCTCCTTCCCCTACCTTTATAGAACCCAACTCCATCCTGCCTGGGGATGGCAAAGCTGTATTCTGTGGGGTGTAACGTCACCTGTCAATGGGGTGCTGGCCATCCCAAGGATGCTGAATAAATCCTTCTTGCTTTACAATCACCTGGAGAACCTGTGGCTGGACATGAATCTCCTTGCCCCCACCTGCTGGAGTGGATGATGGACGCAGCATGTCCTAGGACAGACCTGGGCAAGCCCAGAGAGCACCCCTGTGGTTCTTGGCTTGGCTGGGTATGTCACATCCCAGTGATGGGGCAGGGTGGTCCCAGCTCTCAGGGCAGAGGGAATACTGGTTTGAGTGAGAGCTAACATCTGAGTTATTTGGGTCTGAAACAGAGCTGGGATTGAGGCAGTGGGAGCTGCACTGAGAGTCCAGTCCTCTAAAAGAGCTTTAGTATGTGCTACAGCTCACATTTTAGGTGTTTAGGCGCTGTCTCTGAGTTAGGAAGAGGGCCAGCATTTCCTTGGCAAGCTCTTTCAGCTCCCCTTGAGTAATAAATAACCTTCTGTCCTCAGCAGAAGACCACGTGTGCTGTTTCCAGAGGTCACAACGGGGTGTGACAGCAGCAAAGGATGGGAGACCCTCCTCTTCAACACTTTTCCCACTCTCAATGTTAGGGCAGCGTCTTGAATCTGCCTGTGAATTGCGGGATGAGGTGGGAACACACGCTGCATCCATAAACCCCGAAGAGCAGACTGACTGGGAAGCCTATCCGGAAAGCATCACCTGTGACCAGGGGAGGGTAATAATAGGGGATGGTGATTAAATATTTCATAACCAAAAAGAGAAAAATGAGTATTCATCTTGCATGGGCTACGTACAACCAGTCAGGTAGGCGCGACTTCCAGCTGGTTGGTTTGGGGATGAAAAGAGTATTTCCCATTAGCAATTCCTGAACTAACAGATAATCTCAGTTTTACACAGATCTCTCATTATTCAACATTCCATCAATAATATAATGGCATTTGTTAATTTATATTAATATGTATGATTAAGAAAAAACAACAACTTTTTATGTACGCGGCCCAGTAGTGCAGTGGTTGTTATGTTTTGTTATGTGTTATAATAACACAGTCTTCCAAGAATTTGTGCATGTGTGTTAAACTGATTGTGCCAGGTGATTGTAATATTCCTGGAGCACAGACACTGCCTTGATGAATAGTGGTGTAAATGCTCCAGCAATTTTGCACATAAATGTGTCAGCTCTGGTCTACATAATGGAGAGAGGTCCTTTCATGGACTGGATAAAAGTGGGTTTATGAATCATGGAAAAACATGCTTCCCATAGAAAAAAAAAGCATGTTATGTGAATTTTCTTCAGAAAGTCCTCAAGAAACAACGCAACAAAACCTCACCTGGAACCCGGCCAGAGCATTTTAGGGCTCTTTTGTCATTCTGATGGTTGAGGAGAGCTGTTCACGGTGATTAACAAGGGTGTGCGGGTTTGGGCTCTTTTAAAGGTACAACTACAAACAAAAGGTAGTAAATTTAATTTTCATTAGGGCAGAATTACTGTTCTCTTACTACAGAGCAGGAATACACATTAACAAAAACTCCTTGTTATTTCCTCTCTGCAGATCTGGCTTCTATTTGCCTCGGCTGTAGGAAGGTTTGAGTTAACATTCACGATTCAACAAGGCACTGTAAAATCCCCCGCAAGAAAATTTACTGTAGGTATATAGTAAATCACACAAGGGGTACCCATGCTCATTTACAAAACACAGACTCATTCCATTGTATGAGCAACAATTAAGAGGTGCACCTCGCACGCGCCCCATTTTTAATGCCATTTGCTGGCATTTGGACAATTTAAGACAATAAAAGTATCCCACAGTGTTATAAACAGAGCCACGGAGGAAACCCAAACTTTGGGCATAATTTGCACAACTGGTTTCAATGATAAAATATTTTTGTGGGGTTCTGAAATCAATTTCTGCCAATTTTCTGCTCAGGTGATTCCCACCTCTGGGAGAGATCCATTACTGCTGATGGCAGAGCTACATTAGACCACAGCCACAGACTCAGTGCTAGCAAGAAACCCACACAGAAGCTCTCCTTTAGAAAGAAGAAGCCAGGCTTTCTCAGCTAAACCCATGCTTGTCAGCTCTTCCCACCTGAAAAATAGTCCTACGTCCACTGGGAACTTTAAAGCTGTTATAAATGGCTAATCCTCTGAACACGGCAAACTTTGCTGTGAAGCCACCTCCATGTTGCACTTGGGCTAAATAAAACATCAAACTGCATTCACCTTTTGTGCAAGGGCGTTGCAAACCTGAACTGGAGCATCTAGGTTAAATTACTTCCTATTTAATTTTACATATTAGATAAGGGAAAAGCATCAGTCTTGCTAGTTTTGATGATGACAAACTCCTATCCCAGCGGGATCTTTCCTGAAAAGGTGCATAAGTGTCAAACACCACTCTGCCCTTTGGGTTTTGATCACTTGCTGTGATGCACCTTCTCTCTTTTTACTGCTGTATTAAGAAGGGAGAAATGATTTTGCGGATTGATGGCCTCACCTTTATACAGAAGAGAATTTTAGGAACCAAACCACAAAAAGCCAACAAACCCTGCCTGTTTAGTCGCTTATTTGGGTGGCAATGGGAAGCAGAGTAAGGAAGAAGCCACTTTCAGCAGTGAAGGACACTCATGTCTGTGTCCCAGGGCAGGGCTCATGCCATGGGTACACTCTACCGAGCCTTACATGCCCAATCTGATCCAACATGCAGCATGGAAAGGGGCAAAACATAAATGAGCTAATTAGCCTAATCACAAAGCCATCTTCAGTCACCATCCACTGAGCAAAACCACCCCAGCAGCCTGAATTAGGGAACTCGGGGAAAACTGATACTGCTGCAGGGCCATAAACAGAGGAGTGCACCTGAAGTAGCCATGAACCCCCGGGGAGTGCTGGGGGAAGTGAGAAGCTGGTTACTGCAAAGACAAGTGACTGTGAAATCCTGTTTTATTCTTCCTGCAATAAAAGTGTGTTAGTTCTTCAAGGAAGTGTGTGTGGGGCTGTGTCACGTCCCGGGGACAAGCACAGTCCCATGGCCGCAAGTAATTCTGCAAAACTACAGAAGTGGTTTCATCAGGCTCCTTCTTTGTGCTGGTTATCACCAGGCTGTGTCCTGTACCCATACCCTCAGCCATGCTCTATTTTGCACTGGGATATTCAGCCCTGACATAGATAGATGCACAGGAAATACATACTATTCATGTTTGCAAGCAATAAAGATAATCCAGTTAGGTTTTAGCTGGCGTGGCTGGGTTCTCTTTGGTTTTTAATAGACTGGCAGCTGACCTCCATAGGAAGCTGTGTTTGGACAGTGGTGAAATATCGTTTTAAGGATGCAGGGCTCTGCAAGGGATGTTGGGGCATCCATCAGCCTTTCCTGCTTGCCTTTTGATCTTCCTTTCTTTACCTCATCACTACAAGCCATTTACATTGCGTTAGCTAAACGCTTACCCTAAGGAGTGAATATTCAGATTTCATCAGGGGGAAAAAAAATAGATATCTAACAATGGTATTATGTTATCTCACCAAAAAAAATGGTTAAATCAACACTCTTCTTGAGGGTGTTACTCTCCTCCAGCTGAACTCACCAATTTCCCTTTCAATAAGGCCAATAGTATAGAATCAAACCCTTACATATGAAATATAAACACCTCATGTTTTTTGAGACTAAAGGTGTTTGTAAAGTGACAAGACACAGAATTCCATACAGCTCTGGTTGCCTTCACATTCATCACTTGATTGCTGATACCTTTCAGATTAGTGAGACGCAAAAGTCACTGAAAGTGTAATCCAAGCCCCAGAAAAATGCAAATTTACATTTTTAATGTATACAGCAACAGCTCCTGAAAAATTTCCCAGCCCTAGCCTCAAACGTGTCCGCTTTCCTCACACGCCTGATCTCAAATAACCTTGGAGGTTTCACACAATGCAGAGGAACCCCAGAAAATAATAAAGGTATTTTGTGAAATACTGCTTAGTCTCTGGGATAAACCTGGAGCACTGACTTGTATAGCTAGAGGCTTATATTTGCATCCTCCAGAGAATATGTGTGAAAAAGGAGAGGGAGCGATAGAGACAGGAAGAAAGAACAATTTAAATCATCATAACTTCATAAACCAGATTTTTTGGGTAAGATTATTTGATAAAACGTAGCTGAAAATATATTTACAATCAAAATGGGTTTATTGTGATTTTAAAGCCTTTGCCTAAAAAAGAAAAAAAAAAAAAAAAAGTGTTTGCTTTGCATTAGCTCCTCCAAGAGGCCAAAACTGTTAAAAAAGTTAGTGAACATGCCTACTTTTCCTAAATTATTGGAATTTCCAGTCTAAACCCAGACCCTTTGCTCCTCAGGGAGTGGGATGTCTGACCCTGCAGGGGGGTTTGAAAGACAGCCACAGCCCCAGTGCACCATCCATGAAGGTCCACAGCCGGAGCATGGGGACCTCAGCAAAATGTGAGTGCTGGGGCCAGCCCTTCCCTTTGGGAAAGGAAAAGAGAAGCAAGAAGGAACCTGGCAGGCGCTCACCCAGGACCTGGCACCGCAGGCTGAAACCTCATGGCTGAAACCCAACCGATGGATGGGGCAGAAGGAAAACAACCTCAAGACACTGGAAAATTTAATATCTCCCACCCCCCCACCCCTTTCTTCCCCCTTCTTTTCCTTTCTTTTTCTTCTTCTCATTAATTTTTTTCTCCCTTCTTTACACTTTTTTTTTTTTCTTTTTAATTTCCTCTCTTCCCTTCTACCTTCTTTTCTTCTTCTATTTACTTTTTTTTCCTTCTGCCTTTATTTACCTTCTTATATTTACTCTTTTCTTTTTCCTTCTTTCCTTTTATTTCCTTTTCCCTCCTTCCCTTCCTTCTGTTGCCATTGCAGAAAGGTGAGGCCTTCACAGAAGGGCCAGGAGGGAAAGGAAGTATATTTTACAGCACTTTCATTACTCAACTTGATGAGAGCTAATAAAAATTCTTAATTAAAAATAAGTACCTTAATGACAATATCATAATCAGGAGTTATATTTCCTATTTATTTCAATATAAAATACCTTGCTTTCTGAACGAATCAAAGCAAATTATTCAGAACAATTTTACTCATTGTTTAACACATTAGAAAGATAGTAAATGCAGTTTTAAGTAGGATCACCTGTGGTAGGTTTTTCATTGCAACTTTCTTTTCTGTTGCTAAAAACAATATTAGATAGTCTCCTAATTGTTATTGAAACATATACGGCTGCTTTCCCATATCTTTATTTGGCTTTTCAGCTGTGGAGTCAGCATTTAATCCAACCATTTGTGACATGGTTAACACCCACAATCATTTCCTGTTATGCCTCACACTGACTATAGTGGGCTGCTGTATATTTTCCAACGCCCACTCTGCTGTCTTTACAATCAGATTATGCCATTAGACATAGACAATGAATCACTGTAATTGTTCTAATATGGCTAAACTGCCAGCAAGCCTTAACCCTTTCTCAGGACTTTGTAGTTAATTCTGTACTGACCTGTGGTTACAAGGTGCTAAGAGACTTCAGGGGTTTTATACTATTGAAAGGTTCATTTTAGTCAATAAAATAACATTTAAAGTGTTTGATTTGGTTTCTCTAGCATGGCTGAGGAGTCTAACCAAAACCAAAGAATAAACAATTAATAAAGATAAAAAATGTGAATCAGCATTTTTAAGCATAAGAATACATAGAGTGGATTTCTGAAGAAAAGAGTTTCGAGAAGAGCAGTTGCACATTATGGGTATGACAAAAAGATCATTTTATGCTTCTTCAGGAGTTTTCTTTAGAACATAAAAAGGGAAAAAAACAAGCATTTTACATGTCCCACCCTAACCACAGTGCTAATAAACGACTTTCTATGTCAACATTCATGTTGACATACTACAAAGATGCTCCAAGGATACATCATCCCAACACCCTTTTGTTTAAAAGCTTGCAGTAAATCGGTGACTGATCAAAGCAACTCTACCTTTTGCAGTGAGTAGCGGACTAATTGGAAATCAAAAGTCTATTAGCATTGGAAATACCACTTCTACAGTGATCTGGAGATTTTTGCAAATAATTTGTTTAGGCCCCAAACTAACCATCATTAAATGAGTGAAAGTCTCTATACAGACACCTTTTGACATTAATTTAGGCTGGTAATGTATCAGATTAGAGTTTAATATGAAATTCAGACTTGGGTAATTAAAATCTTATTACTTAAGTGAATATTCTCAGTTTAATGGGGATACAGGGAATCGCCTTGCCCTGCTCTACCCTTAGTCAATAGTAAGAAGTGAACCTAAAAAAACAGGAGAGGATGAGATCAGGCACCGTGCATGCTGTGCACATCTCCCCTCTGCATTTCACAGTGGTCGTGGATAGACAGTCACCTTTAAAGAAATGAGTAGACGAGAGGAACATTTTATATACAATGGCAAAAGCAATTTCTTGGACCAAGTATGTTAGCTATAAGTAAATCTGTGAGAGACTAGGAGGAAAACACGCTTTTTTTCTTTATTTTTTAAATTTTTCTTGCACTGAGAACTCTGCAAGATTTCTTGGGGGAGGGGGGGAACTGAAAACAAAAACCAACTAAAAGTCAAAACCTATTAATTAAATATTGGGGAAACCACCCCTATCCCCACAAACAGTGAAAACCTAGGCAAAAACATGACAAACAAAACATGAAATTCCAGTGCCATCTACGGGAAATATATATATGCATAGAATTAGGGGAGGCATTCATGCAGAAAACTGAATTATTTTAAAGCCAAGAGAAGTCTTGGAAAAAGTAATGTGATAGTGAAGGCTTTAAGCATTGAGTTCAGGTAAAAACGCAGAAGACAAATATGTAATACAAATATCTTGGCAGCTCAGGACTAAGCAAAAGCTCTGTCAACAAGAGATGGAGGAACTCACTTGTGCTAGCAGGGCATCAGCCAGCACTAAAAACTATGGAGCTGGTGACAAACCCTGCTTTTGGCATCCATGATCCAGTGGAAGAGCTTTTGCTATCAAAGCCCACAGCTCAGTTCTGAACCAAAGCTGGTTCACTGATGGGCAGCACTCCAGCTGGATTTTGATGGCCGGCATTTGCACTCCTTATAGGCTGAATCTCCAGCAAAGACAAGGTCCCAGTCTACTGCTATTGAGTTCCTACACAAGAGACATGGAAAGGGATCCAACCTGTGTGCTCCTGTATGGAATCTTCAGGCTTAAGCTCTCGAATTCTGTATGCTATAATGGGAATGCGTATGACTAAGGACTGGGAAATCCAGCCTGCTATATGTAATGTGCTTTAGGAACTTTTGGAATACAGCTGCTTTATAAATGCCAGATACAGCACCATTACTTTCACTTCAGATTTCATAACTTTGGCAAAAACATTCCTGTCAGGTTAAAACTTGGCCTGTTTCTCCCAGACTTGGAAGGAAACCTTTCTTTTTCCCCAAATCTGAGGAATCTGGTTTGGCTGAATTTCAGTTTCATGCAAAAATGTTGAAAACATTTGCAACTAAGACCTTTTTCTGAACTCAGCTCAAGACATGCTTGTCTTCAAATGCTAAATTTGGGAATCTCTTACTAAGTTCTTTTTTGGGTGATTTTCCAAGAATACCCCATTCTCCTTCATTTCTTGGTGACACACGTCCCACTTGCCACCCTTAATCTAGTTTCTTAAATAATTCACTACTGTTGGTATATTATGTAGTTTTATACTTCAGACTGAACATCATACATTTTAATATGTTTCAATCCTGTTTGAAATTCAGTTTGCAAACAGGACAACACATCATCCAATGTTATATCTAATCAGAAAGTGCACTGCTATTTCACTTGATCCAAAGGCTATGGAAGTTAACGTTAGGACTCTTTTCAACTGTATTGAGTTGACAGCACATGTAAAATGGAGCCAAGTCTTTTGAAAAAGAGAAGAGGTCCTAAATTTATTTTTTAAATCATTTAAGAAAAATGTTATTTGGAAAAAAGAGAATTTTAAACAATGTGTGTGTGTGTATGTACAGATAAATATATGAAAAAAATACCCAGAAGCATCTTTGGAAAGCAGTAAACCACTGATAGATGGATAGATAGATAGAAAGAGATATTGCACATCTAGGAACAGAAACGCTGTTCACAGTACACACAGCACAGCTGAGCAGATGATTTTGAGGAAGACTCATAGCAAACATGGCATTCTGCACATTTTTGCCAGGCTACAGTAGAGTATGAACAGTAAGAATGACTGACATGGCAACTGCTGCTCTAAAGACCAGTTTACCCATTGTGAGGCTTTGGCAGTGTCCATGGAAGGATACTGGGGGGGGCAGCCCGGAGCCACCAACCAGCAGCAGAAGATCATAAAACTATAGAATCACAGAATGATTTTGATTGGAAAAGAACTTAAACTCATCCAGTTCCAACCCCCCGCCATGGGCAAGGGCACCTTCCAGTAGACCAGGATGCTCAAAATCCCATCCAACCTGGTAAAACAGAGACCAGAAGGAAGGAGGAAGGAAGTTGGTGGACAAAAGAAATCAACAAAATAGTATGCTGGGGAAAGAACAAGAAACTTTGGACTTTCTGGTATGTGAATTAAATATACTCCTGGTATTTCTAACTGGCTCTGACATGGACTTGTATATCATGATTTGCTTATTGAGATAGAAAAGCTGGTTCAGGAAAATGGGATATATGTGCTTTTATTTTTTCTCCCTCCTTGACTGTGTGTTAAAGATATAGACTGACTGTGTAAGAATCACCTTGGTAAAGTTGTGAATGATTTATGGCATGAACAGTCCCAGACAAGTGCAGGAGCAAACACAGGAAGTGCCGTGCTGGTTTCTGTACTACACAGCTCAGTCAGAAAAGCCCATTAAGTTCAGGCACTCAAAAAGAACAGAATCTCCTTGACACTCTGGTGCTTTAGCTCCTTTTACTGGGGTCCTCAGTAAAGCGATCCTTTTCTCAATGTGTTAGGCAATATCTGTCCTGTCCTCTTCCTGGTTCACCCGCTGATGGGTGACATTCTCAGCTAATGGAATGGTTATGAGAGTCTTCAGTGTTTTTAAACACAGAAAACATTGAGTTCCTTCTATCTTCCCTCTAGTTAATTCTCAGTGCTTCTGAAGAGGCTTCTGAAGATTGCTGCTATTACTAATGCAGGACATGAGTTAGCACAGAAAGACATCCAACAGCCAGAAAAAAAAAATCATTCAGTAGAACAGATAATTCTGCAGGACTTCTACATCTCCCCAGCATTTTAAACATACACAATAATGGTAAAACATTTCCCTCTCATACAGCCATGCACATGAGGGTGCACATTGTACCACTGCAGAAATATCCCCCATTTAATATAATAGTACAGAGCTAGCAAAGGGAGTGTGGATGTCTCCGTTTCTCCATGGTACACTTGGCCTTGGCTTAGCCAACATCTTATCTCCTTATCCAGTGCTAGAACAGAAATTACGACAATGTGGAGCCTTCTGCCAGGTGGGTTGAATTTCTGCCCACAGCTTCCAAGGAGACTTGAAGAACCCTGCTTTGCAGAAGCATTAAAATCCCACAAAGAATCAAAGTGAACGCTGGGCACTTAGCTCCTGCATGCACAGAGCTCCTGCCTCATGGAGACTTTCCTGACCTTGCTGATGGTTCACAGTAGTACCAGCTTAATGCACATGGCTGGTGGCTGAGAAGCTTTGGAGTGATACTCCAACAGCAGTGTCACTGCAGTAGGCCAGCCTTGGGAGTGACTTTATTGGCATGGGGACTCATGGCACCCCATCCAGGAGCTTATGGACCAAGGAGAGTCCTGGTCCACAGCATGTGTTGGTTGACAGGTTGATCTGGCAGGTCATCCCACATATTTCAGAGGTGGACCTGAGGATGTCAGGTCAGTACGTGGAGAGGAGAGCAGATGAACACACTGGAGTGCTCAACTGCAATTAATCTTCAGGTTTTGAAATTTTAAATTAATCTACTGTGCTGCAAATAAAGCAAAGCGACAACCAAATGGCTCAGCACAGGCAAAAAAGGCATCGATGCTGGGATGTTTAGAGTACAAAGCCCACTCAATGGGATGAGTGTAGGGAAAAGAAAACACATGGCTGAGGCATGATGACAGCGGAGGTGGAACAGGACCAGGCAGGAAGCCAGGGCACGGCCAGTGGTGCACAATCCATACATACTCCAAAGTGATCATTCCCTTCCGCTGGTAGCACTTCCTAACAGTGCTGCCCATACCTGATAGCATGGCAGGACAAAGGGAAGCCTGTGCTGGCTGATCAGTAAGACTGTTTTTAGATGGTGAGGAGAGCTGTGTGAAAGGGCCAGTGTGTAGAGAAAGAGCAGTCACGTTTCGCCTTTGTGGAAATAAGAAATCAGATTGTGCATTAACCACTTCACAGCAAGGGAAGGAGGAAGGAACATGCTAGAGTTAAAACTTCAAGAGAAACGAAACAAAGGAAAGCTTTCAGGCATTGAATAAAAGGTTCCTTATATTCTATCTGCCTGTGTTTCCTGATGTGTGCATGCATTGCATCTTTTGGGAGAGCTATTTTCTTAGATTTCTGTAAAGACCTCTATTTCATAATTAATAAAATAAAATGAAAAGGTCAATCAGCATCATCATGAGAAACAAGACATGCCTGTGATTTTCAAATCTGCTGAGTTTAAGTATCTTTCCTAGTGCATAACTGGTATTAAGGGAATATTTTTTTAGCTTTTATTCAGAGCTGAGTTGCAGAGGTCATGGTAAACTGGAGCTAGGGCTATTCAAAGTTATGTTCATGCTTATAAACTATCTTGACTGCTATAGGCTGTGCTATTTTCTTTAGAGACAAAACATACCCTCACACTCACTCTTCAGTATGGAGCTCAGCAATCTCAGGAGTCTGAGCTTTGTTTTTCTTTTAATTTTATTTGAAACTCTTCCAAATCCTGGACGGGTTTCAAATCAGAGGGATCTTACCCAAGGACTCATTTTTTAAAGCAAAGTTGTATAATGCAACGTTCTCTTTTCTGGACTTTATGTAAATGTTATGCTTGCCAACCATCAATTCAGTAGAGCATGTTTTTGCCACTGTCTCCACAGTGGGTTTCCAGTAAAGACCTTCACTGTCAGCCAACTATCCCACAGCCCTAAAACCAGGTCTGTTCTCCTGCTTCACAACCACACTGTTCTCACCGGGAATGTCTACTTAATCCAGAAGTAACAATACTTTGATGTGCTCCCTTAGCATCATACAGAAACTGTTTTTTCCAAGACAAAATAATGGGGAAGGAAGCAGCAAAAAGGACAACTCATGCACTACAGCAGCAACGATAATATTCCTTGGATATTGTGATGATGAAATTGATTGTGATCTTTGACCTATCAATGTTGATTACACTATTGGATTCTATATTAAATGTTATAGGTTGATAAGTAAAATTAAAATAAATGAGTTTAAAGGCTGGTATATGTTATATTCTACTGGATAATATACTATATCTTACAATAATCTACTAGTATTAGTATTTGCTATTGAGCAACTTGGTCTAGTGGAAGATGTCCCTTCACATGAGAGGGGCATTGGATCTAGATGATCTTTAAGGTCCCTTCCCACGCAGAATATTCTATGATTATACCCTAAAGGCAATCTAAACCCTGTTATTCTTTGACAGGGCTGCAAAGCCCTTGAGCATCCATAGAACTTTCATCCCAAGGCTATTCCCTCGTCCCCTGTTTGCTAACCCCAAGAGCTGGCAAGTGATGCACTCCCAGTCCCTCATCTCCAGTGGGACACCTCAACACCACCTCAAGTAACACTCACTGGATTTTCTGATGGGCCTGTGCTGGGTTTGGCTTGGAGCACAGCACCGGGGATGGGCAAATGGTGCTGTAAAACAGATCCTCTAACAGGATGCTCTGGACCACAATGCAACACCATGCTGTTTTTCCTGTATCACTGTCACCCTATTTTACAATACTTTACACACTTTACGTAACAAATATAGCAGGAGAGCAGCACCTTGCAGAGAGAAAGAAACAAAATGATTTAATACTGTCAAACTAGAACACTATCATCAGATGTGAGATTGGACTGGAGAAGGTCAATAGAAAAGGTACAATAGTTGCTGTACTGAAATATTCCAGGTTATTCCTGTATGATAGTGTTGTTTTGCAAGAGGGGAGTGGAGGCAATGTGTGTAAGACGGCCATTGGAAAATAAAAAAAAACACATCAGGAAAAGATCAATGCTTGACTGAGCTATTTTATTAAATTCCCCCTGGATTTAGTCTGAGACTTAAGGCATGATACGATCAGAGCAGATTGCTTTGGGTTATTCCACTCTGAAGTTGTCCATATATTTGACATTGGTCATGACATATTTAATTTGAACTGGAAGTTCAGATTTAATGGTTGAATTCAAGTGGAACGGGAAGTACATATCCAAGTCTGGACTTACTGTCCATGACTATTGCTGCTAGCCTCTCTCACAGGGTATTATTAGTGCATGTAGGACCTGGGAAGAGCCCTGTACTCTCAGAACAACCTAGGCTATAGGGTGAGAATGCCATTAATGACTAGTAGGACCCAAAGTGGTTTCCAAAGATGAGGTTACCATACCGAGAACTATATGTGATGCAGTTTGCAGGAATGAGGAGAACCTTTGGTTTCCACAGAGCCAAAAGGAATTTTACTACTGACTGTAATAGAGGCAGCTTTCATCCTTGTGTAGAATCCCCAGGAAAAAAAGCAAAAGAGAACAAAACAAAAGAGAGTGAATGCTTACAGGCTGTCTAGTTCAACTGCCCTCTCATTCCCACTGAAATTATATATGGATACAAGTAATTCTTTTTGTACACTGCTTACTGCACCAAACAACTGCTATGAAAGAGTCTGTCCTGACAGGCTGGCTTTAGGAGTATTTTGCAAACTATGCTGGACAGGATTTAGCATGAAAACACTCTCATCTACTGAAAAATTAGAATCAAATTCTTTTTAACATACTACCCAATATGAAAATAATACCAGTAAAGTAGAACTGAAAAGACAGACTCATTAACTAGACGTACAGTTAGTAGCAGAGGACTTGTTAGTAGCAACATACGTGACTATTTCTAGACTCACTTTCTATTACCAGAATTTAGTTATGCTCAGCCTAATAGGCACTATTAACTTCTTGCATTTACCTTTCTACAACAAAAAAGTCAACAGAGCCAAGTATTCTTCCATGCATGTAAGAAGCCCACTGACTCTTGCACTTATCTGGACACAGTGGGTTTTGAGCTCTCCATGAAATCATTAGGGAAACAAAGCCATGCACGTTCACTCCCCAGCCAGCAATAAACAGAATGAAGAACATAGGTGAAGTGAAAGAACATTCAAAATACACCCTTACTTATTGTCTGGAGGACATAGAACAAAATGGTTGCAATGATGCTGCACGGTTCCTGCATTAGTTTCACAAAATCAGGTCTTCTGGGTGTTACATTTTCTGAAGTTGGTGGTGGCAATGAAGAAAAACAAATACCTTAGGTGGCATCCAACTGCAGAGTGGGGGACTGATTTCTCTACTTGAAGTGTTCATGTTTCATATGCTGCCACCTGCATTGCATGGTTCAAGATAAGATACATGGGTCTGAAGAGTAGAAAACACTTCCCTCCCCAGTCCAGCTACAGGAAAGTATGTGGACAGAAGGGAAAAATATCCTGGTGAAGAAAAACCTCGTCTGAAGGTTTCATGCTTTCATGACAGATTTCTTTGGCATCCTATCCACCTTACTACTGTTATCTCCAACTACTCGTTGGGCTGAGATGATGTCCCTACATCACTGGTTGTGCCCCGAGCAGAACATAGGTCTGCTTCCACCTCTTGCAAACATGGACCTGCTTATCCCAAAAGCTGCTCAGGAGCTGTAGTCTGCATGGTGCTGAGCTCCATGAGCCAGTTCTCATGACCAACCCTTCCCTGCCCACCATGGGGGTGACGTGGGGAGAATTAGGCAGGCAGCCCCTGTGCCTGCAGCACCACATGCCGCTAATGGTCCCTCCATGCATCCCCCTCAAGTGTTACTTAGAGTTTTGGACAGCATCATTAATCTGAGAGCACTTATGGAGATATATTGGTATCCACCTGATCACTGAAGTCATTTTCTCCTCCCATATGATTCATTGGGAGGGAATTAGGGTAAAACATAAAAAGTATGCTGATGTAATGGTGCATTTTTCAGGAGCCCATTCACTGTCTTCACCTTGAGTTTTCAGATGGGCTGAAGTTGCAAAGCAAACAATGGGAAATCTTCCTTTAAAATCATGCTAAGGGAAAAAAAAAAGGAAGATAAGAACACTTTTCTAGCATACCTCAACTCTGAGGTATCAAACACAAGGTGTTTGTTAGATGCAACAGGTTCCTTCCTACGAAGCAGTGTTCTTACATTCCTCACACCCCCTGTAGGCTTTGAAATCAGTGTTCAAAGTGGACTTTCTGAATTCATGAAAACCCACAGGTCTATAATACATCCCTAATGGAAGTCAAACATGACACCCTAGAGATAAAACACAGTGGCCTTACCCTCTGTTCACAGTAGGTGTCTGTGTATAATAAATATTTTATTTTACTACAAAAACAAATAACTAAACATACCCCCTGTGTTTGTTCTGAACTCTACAGTAGCTTTTGTGAGTTTACTATATTTCAAAGCCGAGATAGGAAACCACAAAGTCACGTCAGCTATATTGCATGCTAGCACAAGGCGAGCCAGCTCTGCTTCCAGCCCCACCAAGCTCCTGGGACCTGAGTGGCTCTAGCCCTCTGGAACAGGACACATGAGGAGCATGGCTTTGGGGTGGAAAGCCCACCAGGCACAGCCCCAGCCTAAAAACAATGCATAAACCCCAAACAAATCCTGTTGGTTTCGTTACTTTCAGTGTTAGGTGATGGTCCTAAAGGACCTCAGGTAAAGTGGACCATGTGCTCTGTTTGCTGTAGGATTTGGGGTACCTTTGTTCAAGGTTGGACACCCAAAATACACAGGTGAACTGACATCAAAGGGGAAGCATAGCATAGTAGCTCTTCTGAGCTATTTCATATACGGCCATGCTCTTGATTGTACCTATGGCTGCTGCACTTCTCTAGTATTGCCTCATTTCTTAGGATATTTGCTCTGAAAGAAGCAAGTAGAAGACAAAATAATCCCCCCCCCCCCCCCCCCATTATTTTATTATCTTCAGGAGTTCTTCAGCTGTGGGCCTGCAATGACAGAGAACCTCATCAGCTTCAGAAAACCAGAAGGAGAAGACCACTAGAAAGAAGAGCCATAATGTGCAGCAGGGCTGCATGTCAAGGGCTGGGTCCCTCCCCATAAACCAGGCACCATCACTAAGGCTGATGCAGACTCTCCACAGCTTAACCTTGTTAGATACACCTAGTAAAAAGCATGCTTGCTGCAAGAATATAGCTAATATTTTGCTTCCCAAGGTGTTTGTACTGCTCCTCTGGTTATCAGGATGCTATCTTATCTGTTTGCTGCTTCTGGAAAGGGCATCCTCATGGTGCACCTCTACCTTGGATGCCATCCCTCCAGCTGAACCTGAAGGATGCTTCAGCTCTAGCACTGCAGTTTCCCTGTCTCACAGCACCACAGATGCCCACCACACTTGTTCAGCAAGTGCCTAATGCCTGCTAATAAGAGAAATGTGATGCCTCTATTGGACACAGATTAGGTTGTGAGACATCACTCTTATTTCAAGGGCAGTGTTGAACCACCCAACTTTTAAATATGTGTGTATATGTGTGCATATATATATAGGAAACAGAGAAAAGCTATCGTAAATGTGCAGTTCCTGATGAATCACTGAGTTCTGACAGCTTTACACAGATATAACTGCACCCGGCCAATTTCTCAGCTGGTGTAAACTGGCACCCATCCATGGGCTGTAATGAAGGCAGGCCAATTTACACCAGCCAGCTGACCCACTTTTATTGATTTTAAATGATTTACATCAGGCTCAGGATGGAGTAATACCTTGTTGAATCAGGCCCAAGAAGCATGTGCCCTAACCTTACATTATCGGAGAATTCAAAATTAAGATTTCTTGAACTGTCATTATTTCATGCTTTTACATCTAACAGAAGCAAGATTTTCTAAGTGCTGCACTGTGAGGATGTCATTATCTAGACACAATAATAAGAGATTCAGGTACTGTAAAAAACCTTAAACCTTGACTTGCAGATTTATACAAGACATTTAATGTTATTTTAACATAGTATTTGGTATGTACTTTTATATGTTTCAGTGGCTTACATCATCACTCTTACTGTAGTAAAACTTACATGTCCTTTTTCTTAAATAATATCCTTGTGTAAATTTTTGTAAGCTCTAGGTCTATTTTATGACCCATAAACTTTGACAATATATTAAAATCTTGGAGGAATTTAATATCAGTAGAAGATTATCTTAAGAAAATCATCTCTCCGTGTTACAGAGACTTAGACATATCTCGTATGTTAAAAGGTTTAATGGCTGTTTGTAAATTTTATGGTAACTGTCAATAACTTCATAATATATTGAGCCAGTTAATAGGTCAACAGAAAATATTTATAACCTGCTATAAACTCTTTACCAAAGAATAAACTTAATTTCTAATGATAATGAAACATAAAAGTCAATGAATATTAATTTTAATATTTTATCCGAATTTAAACACAGTTTTACCATTTGCTGTGAACACTGAGCAGAGGTAAAAAGTGCTGCTTTTTGTAACTCTGGGCAAAAATCCCTGTAAATATCACCAGTGATGGGAGTTTGCATCCTCCTGTAAGAGGAAAGCATGGACACCTCCAATGAAGGAATGCTATATACATAAAAAGCATTCTTGAAAAGATTTTTTTCTTTTTCAATAAAGCAGTTTTGCTCAACACCTCTTCCTCCTGCTTCTGCAAAATGGACTTTTGGTATTTAAATGTTTTTCACATGTAAATTGCATGTCTTATTTCACCCTAAGCATGGTCCTGCAGCACGCTGCATCCCACTACTGTCAGTACAAGAGGTGATGTGCCCAGATGGCTGATGTACCAAGGTTCCCCCCCCTTGCTACATAAGGCTTGACCATGCTAGACAGGGGCAAAATATATTCGTATTAACACTGCAGATGTGGAAGCCCAGCTCGAAATTATCAAGATACACAGATTCCTATAAAACCCCAAAGTCACAAATTAGGAAATGCTCACATCATGCCACCCTCCAGGCTCCCCACTTGCATCACATCACAGTCTATTTTACCTGGTTTGAAAAGACCAATGGTCAAATCTGACCAGGATTCAGGGGTACTGGATCAGGCCATACTTCTGCTCAGTCTCTAGCACTCAGCTCCGCTCTGGTCATCCTCTCCTTGCACCTTCATCTCATGGACAGAGACATGAGCTTTCATAGAAGGAAGGGCAGGCAGGCCTATTGCTGTGGTTTTCAAGCTACAAAGTCGATGAACTGCACCCAATTAATTTTTTACATTTAATATTAGGCTTTATTAATCTAGTATTTTATTAATAGAATTCTTAAATATTTAATGCCAAATTTTTATATGTAATGCTAAGACTTATTAATCTATTAAATTTTATTAATAACATTTTTGTAACACCCCCCCCCCCCCCCCCAATTATGTAGTTTTTAAAACATTGCAATTCCAGACTGAAAAACATACAATCCATCCTCCCAGATCAGGTAAGGATGGTGCTCACTCATTCCTCCTCATTCCCCACCACTGTTTAAGTACTGTGGCCTTATTTCCTCCCTGTTCACACCTACCAGGGTAGCTGCAGACAGACCTGAGATCCAGCACAGCCCTACCTCCCCTCCGAATAAGCCCTAATTACACTTTGTGTGTTAAGGCTAGATTGAATAAAACACAACTCCCCTGTTAAGAAACTCTTCTTTAGTTGCATATTCCTGAGGCACGTTATGGGAAGCCCATTCTGCGTATAATCTGATTTTTTTCCACTTCCAAATTAGTAACACAGTCACATAGCAAATTGGAATATGCATGTAGCTTCAACACTGATATGGCGTTGCCTTCTCCTCTTCCTGACACTTTTGATGTTGTTCCCTTTCATCGTCGTCACCGTCCTGCTTCTGCAGCAGACTTCACATCTAAGGCCTTGCACAGGGCATAATTAGAAGCTGCAGGACCAACACATGAAGGTTGGGCTCTTGTTTTTCAGGCAGCAGCTCAGGGAATGGTAGCTGGTCCCTCGGTGGTCACTGCACGGATAGGGCCATTACCCACCCCACAAGGATGCCCCAGGGGTGCCCTGTGCCTTGACTCGGCTGCCTGGTTGCCAATGGGATGAAAAGGGATCAATGAGCAACAATCTCTAAGTCACCTTTGTTAAGGTGAGGGAAACATCCTGTAAAGCAGAGAAGTTCCCTCTTACTTCTCCCATCTCCATTCTCTCCCTTCCAAGCAGGGATGGGGAAAGGAAGAGGCACAGAGGTCCCTTCCCACACTGGCAGAGCCAAGGCAGCTCTCACTTAACATCTAAGTGCTGCAAAGCAAAGACAAAGCTTTCCATCTTGGCTGATATATCATTTTCTCACCCTCACAAGGACATAAAAATTGTGTATAATAAACTACGCCCTGCCTTGCACTTTATCTAGTGTCCAAGTGCCCTTTCTGACTTCAAAAAAGCAATTTTGCTACAGTACAGTAAACCCAGCTAGTTCTCAGCTTGCTGTTGCATAAGAGGCATCTTAACATCCAAAGCTCTTAGGCAAGAATAACCATTTATCTCTGCAAAGCACTGAACAAACAGGATTTATTGCAATTTTGTAGCTGGCTGATTGAATCATGTTTGTTTTTCTGGAAAGGGTTGGTATTTGGAAAATAAACTTCTTTTTTGTAAGAAAATGCATGTACCTATCCAATAAAAATATGCTTTTAACGTGAAGGAAGGACACCACGAGCCCTTCCCAGCTGTCAGGCCCTTGGAGACCAGACCCCAGGCTGAAGACACTGGGAGCTGATGGAGCAGCTTGGAGCCCATTTATCCACCAGCTGCAAGGGGGCACGGGTAGCTGTGGACAAGCCGCATGCTCACTATAACCTCTCTTTATTCCTACACCATGCTTTGCAGGAGCACAGCAGTGATCTGGGGGCTCTCTACCTTTTGTGTGTCACAAGGCTCATCCTAATACTTGGCCAATATGTTGCATCCTGCTTGTTTGGTGTCAGAGGAGCTTGGCAGCTCCAGAAGCTGCCCCCATTGATAACCTCTCTACAGACCCTTACTTGGCATGCTGGGCTCACCTGGTGCTACTTCATGAGAAATGTCATATTTCAGTGTTTTTAAGAGGGGAAAAGAAGCTGTTTCCACTACTGTTAATGCTAAAGCTTGTGGAAAGACAAAAAAAAGACGAAGACACAGCTGTGTATTTACTGAAAACACTCCACTGTAAAATAACAAAGTTCTGAAACAAAAGGTGCCTCATCCTGCTGCCACCCCACTGGGCACCACACTGAGGGGGTCTCCGGCACAAGAGCAATTTACTTACAGTACCTCACATCCTGCAAAATTAGGCACAGTCTACATGTTAAGGAGGGAGCACCAGATCAGCTTCGGCTTTGAATTGCCTTGCTTTTGTCAGCCTCATTACTACAGCTCGAATGTTATTAAAATGCTGCTCTTCATCTGTTAATAATCATTTCACTTCTCCATCTCTGCCACATGAACTTTAGAACACTGTGAAATGGGTTTTGTAGTTGCATGTTTTTTTCAAGTTCATTGATCAAACATTTGTACATTTTAATGTTATAAATAATTGAAGAGCCTTCATTTTTCAGTGTTAAAATTAAGTTTTCTGCTCTGCCTTCTAAAACTAGAACAAGGGGAAGCGTAATTTAAGCCATGAAAAGGCTGCAAAATACGAGAAACTCTCTGTAACCCTTTTCTGTGAGTCTCTCCTCATTTCACTTTGATTCTTGCGAAGACTGAAGTGCGTGCAGCCGGCCCTTGACAGGCTCCTCCAGCAGGTTACTAGCTAGAGGAGTTCACCTCTTTTCAGAGGAGGCTTTAAACATGGGATGGATACAAGGAGACTGTTTGAAGCCACCCAGCAGGTTTGGGGAGAATGGGGGCAGGGAGGAGTTGGGTACAATGGAGCTAGACAGGGATGCTCAGATGAAGGACAGCGGTTTATCTCTCAGTGCATGTTTTTCTTCCCTTCCCAATGTGTGTGTTAAATAGGAATGAAACTTAGCAAATGAATGGACCCAGGAATGACCCGGCACGCATGGGAAATAGGAAGAGGAAAGCATAAGGATGCCTATGGGAAGGAGAGGGAAAACAGGATACAAAACTGCATTAGCACCAGGTCCTACGAACACTGTGAAAAGCTCCCATTCCCTCAGGTCCCAGACCCTCCTGCTACCCCAGAAGTTTAAACCAAACACCTCTATAGCTACACAAAGGGTGGCAAGAGGTTTTGTCCCCGTGTCAGCCCTCAAGCTGGGCTGAGAAGGAGGCAGATGAATATCCTGCAGTTTGTGCAGATGATGTCTGCGAAACAGGCAGCCAAATTAACAGTATCTGTTTTCCTGTGGATCTGTTTGTGTGACAATTTGGTAATGTCGAGCGTGAACCCTGGGGTCTTCCACTAAAGATCTAAGCCTGAGTCTAAATCTAGGTCAAAGTCAACCTCAAGTCAAGCAAAGTTAGTCATCGGTACTGGTATAAACTGCTGCTGGGTCAGCTGCTGAAATGAATCAACATGGAGCAAGCCTAATATTTCCAGTTTTTGGACGCGTATCACAAGCAGATGCTCATCCAAGATATATCAGAAGAGACTCATCCTCCTCCATTGAAGCTGTGCTGGGAAATTTCCATGGGAAGGAGTTCCCATGGGAGATGACTGGAGCTCCCTGGCTCCAGCCAGGATGAAGATGCTGTGGGAACAGCAGATCCCAAATGCTGGTTCAATTAACTTTGCTGGTGGACGCAGCCTCTGGAGTGTCTTCATCCCAGCAGATGTGGACAAGGGAGAGGATGCCTTGTCACCAGCAGATTTTAGGCTGAACAAACACATACACAAGATAAGCTTCCTTGAGAGTTATGATGGAAACTATTAATCTTTACATTAAAAGAGGTACAGCATGAAGCCTGGATGTCTCTCCATTCCCTGATTGCTGTTTCACTCCCTCTGAATTTTATAAAAACCATGTTGAGTGAAATGGAGGTTTACTGAAAACACTAAAAACCATGTTGATGGGGCAAGCTACCCCTGAGCAATCTCTCTGCCCAAGTTCATTTCAAAGCAAGTGTTCCCAGAGCTGCTGTGATCCCAAGGCTGGGCAACAGCACACAAAGGCAGAACCCATTCCTCAAAGCCAGCTTAAGAAAATGGGCAAACACATCTCTGCATCAAATTCAGTTTGGCCTGAGCTGCAAAAGCCAGTTCTAGCCACGCATAGCAGCACGCTGTGCCACGGGTGTTAAAGTAAGAGCCAACGAGCAAGTGGCAGGTTTAAAGAGAGGGAATTGCAATAGTAGCCTATTTGTGGCACTACACCAGTGTTTTCAGAGAGCTGTCTCCAGCTCTAAATTGGAAGAACCATAACAGAGAGTGAAAGAAAAGGTAAATTAGGAGTTGGGAAATTCAGAACACAAGTACTTGGCTCCCTGTCTATCAACCACAGCTTTGATTTCCTTTCTGCTTCCCCTCACAAAACAATAAGGGTTAAAGGAGTGAAGAGTGAAAAAAATATCAAAAGCATACTGAACCTGGCTGAAATGGTAGGCAGGGCGAGTTTCTGTTCTCGGTATCACACTGTTAACTCCAGGAGATCGGGAGGAAGGCAGACTTGCCTCATCTCCCCATCAGACAGGAAAAAAACCCCAGCAAGAAATAATACAAAACACACAAACAACTTTCAGAAACAGGCTGAGCACATTTATATCTTGTTCTTACAACATCCATCATGGAGTATGCTGTGTACGTTACTATTATCTGCCTTAACACGGGTGAATTGGGAGAGTGTTCTTTAGGCAGGAATCAGAGCAATGAGGATGGCTCCATTCTATAGGCAGGGGTTGCACGGTGCCTCACATGCAGATGAAATACAGGTCCTCACCCCATCCCTGAGTAGGTGAAAAGACCCTTTTGTCTCTATTGGTGGTTTGCCTTTAATCATAGATATTGCCTTTGATCCTGGAACAGTTAGTATAATCATAGAACAGTTCGCCCAAATCCCAACACTGTAAAGAACACTTTGCAATTATTTCTTGGTACTACTTAATGGAAAGGATTGGCTGGCGGTGCACAGCGTTATCAGCTGCTCCAACAAGCGCTCCAGCCTTCAATATTAATCTTTGTATTCCCTGCATCTTCCAAGTTTCACTCCACAGGAGAGTTCCTTTTTTTTCCCTCTGCAGCAAGTGCCTTACTAGTGAGGGTGGATTAAGACAAAAGCAACACTACATGGTAGATTCTTCTTCTTTGTGTGGTGAAGTGTGTCTTTGTGTCTTTCACTTATAGGATTGACTGAAACATCACTTTCATATTCAAAAAGAAGTCTCAGCTTTTCCAAACTGGTTTGGCTCCTCTGCAAGGACTTCAGCTGCTGATATTCACTTGTTTAATTCTTCACCAAACATGCAGAATCTCTGACAACCATTTGTTTAAAGGACTTACGCAAGTTGCTGTTTTAAACTATTTTCCCCTTATTAATTTGTGACATACCATGGAATTTAATATTTTTTACCATGACTAATATATGAAATTTGCTAGCTTTGTCTGTAATTTACAGAGCACCCTGAATAATTGAGCCTTTAAGTTTAAAGGCTTACATTTTGTTATTCTAGCTGCGATTATTTGTAATGGTTTGAAGAACCTAAGGGGCTTTAGTGATGAGTGCCAATATAAAAAACCCAAACTGACCTCAGCCCTCATTTTCATTTTTTTGCCTTCAATTATTGTTGGGCAAAAAAGAAGTAAAAGAAAATGAGGAAGAGACAGGGGAAGAGACCAGGAAATTAGTGTACTGAAAAGCCTGCATAAGAGTAAAGAGTCGCTAGCACCTCTGCTTTCAAATCTCTGCCTGCTCATTCATTCCCCTTGTTTAATACCTTCCTTGCTGTGTGTTACACTGTCAACTAGAGCTCGCTGTGGTGTGGTTCTGTCTTTTTAACCATCTCACGATGGTGCTGCAATGTAATAAGAAATATAAGGAATAGTTTTACTGCAGCCAGCAGAAGCCTCAGGTCCTAACACAGGTATCTGCTTTTCCAGTCTATCACTACAATGAAGCTTTTTGAGTTCAGCAAAGCTCGACCAGATGGAGACCCTCAGGAGACATGGATGGAGTGGAAGGTCTGCCTTTACAAGATGAAGCCACACTTTTCCAGGTCAGCTCTACCAAAGACACGAACAGCAGTTACATTAGCAAATCGCCGCATAAACCAGAAGAGGGAGACCCAATGAGCCTGTTGTCCCAAACCACTGCCCAGGTTTCGGTACCTGAATGAAGGGGCAGGACCTCACCTTTCAACAGCCCTCTACCTCAGCTGCTGTGCTAGAAAGCTGCAAGGAGTTTGATTCAGAAACCACTTGCACATGGACCTATAACAACCCAGTAAATGCTCAGAAGACCATCTCTAGAGGACTATTTCCTACCCTCCCTGTGGCAGGGCAAGACCAAAGACAAGGAGCATCACAGCAACCACCAAAATGCAAATGTGCACTGGTGAGAGCTCTGTGTTGCCTGGGAGAAAGACAAGAGCACAAAGAGACTGCTGCTACACATAAACATGGGAAAACAGGTCTTAGAAGGAGGCAGAATACAAAGCGATCTAATGGTACATTAGCCTTAAACCAGAGAGCAGTGTAGTACGGAATGCCTTCCAACAAGAATGTTATATATATATTCCTCAGGTCATGTTATTTCTTTTAAATATTAATCAGAAAAATTGGAAAGCTTTATTATAAAGATGACAAATGTTACCATGCCTCAAGGAAAGGTTGCGCACAGGATGTGCAAACTCATACTTATTTGATTCAACATGGTGACTGTGGGCTGCTCTTTTAATGAGAGAAATAAAACATCCTCTTAATTGGCTATAAAAGGATGCGCACCACAGACTTACTGAAAGATTAGGCTGTATAGTTAGGACCTACTTTGTAACAATGCCTCATTTTTATTAATTTTATTTTTATTGGTTGTGAAATCTATAACTTTATCTATATTGTAGGAACAAAAGACTTTTTTTCTCTTTTTTTTAATGGAGAAAAAGAAAGAAATGGTATCCTACACAGGGTAAATTGAAAACATCAGTGTACCTTACGGAGGAATAGCACTTTATCATGATTTATACATGGGAACGTAACTGTTGCCAAAAAAACATAGGTGACCTCTCTCTACCCTGTATTAATAATTACAGTATGGAGATGGAAGCATGATATGCAGGACACTCCTCTGAGCTACAAGAAAAGGGGGGGAGGCTGTTTAAGAGACGTAAAAAGGAGGCAAGCCTGACTAGTAAGTGTTGACAGGCATCACATCTCATGCAATGAAAAACACATTATTGGAATTTACCCAAAACTCAGGTTTTATTCCAACTGCTCATATTATTTGTTATATATATATATGGGTGGGGGGGGGGGGTAAGTTAAAGAAAAGCGCTCTCTGAGCACCCTTTCTGGTCAGGCAAACACAGACCACCTCTCTGAACCCTGACATGAAATCCAAACTGAGGGAAGGGGCTGACAGAGGCAGAGCTGAACACTCAGTGACAACACTTGAATCCCAGGCAGGGTGGTTTGGGGTCGCTCAAGGGGGGAGTGCTTCTTAACAGGACTTTCCAAACACCTACCCCCCCACCCATCAGGTGAAGGCCATTTGCCCTGCATGGGTTTCATTATTATATTAAGGAAAATGTTAGAAAATTAATGGAGAATGAAAAATGCACCTTTTATACATAAGGCACTATTTAAAAAGCATCCTCCTTGCTCTTGCCCTTGCCCTTGCCCCTCCAAAAGCTTATTCCCATTCTTTAAAAGCCTGTCTGAAGTTTTCCTTCAAAATAACTACAATTATGAGACGGGAATAGGGAAGAGGTCCCACTCAGGAAGCTCAACAGCTCACTGCCAACACCGAGATTGCAGCAGTTGCTGCCAGCCTCCCTAGGCAGGTCCGAACAGCCCCATTCCCCAAGACATCAGCCTCGATATGCAATTTAATAAATAAAGCAGAAAGCACCCTCTAGAATTGAGAGTGCAGAAGAAAATCCAAAACACATCAGCAAAGGCTGCTTCGGTTTACAAATTTATATTGAAACCTGTTAGTGACTGTGCTCATAATAGTTTTCATAAAGCACCGTAGGTTGCAATTTTAAACTTGACATATGATGGAGCTTCCTGGATTAAATATGCCTGCTACTTTCTTTCCCCAGAAGACAAGGCAGAAAGAATTCTTCTTCCAACCTCCACAGCTTACTTTCCAGATTTTCATATCCTTAGGCTTATTCAATGCTGATCCGGAAGGAGCAAGCTGTACTCTTTTCCTTGTGCACCTCTGGGCAGGCAACATCAGTTCTGGACAAAACACAGGTGAGGAACAGCACTAAATCCAGCTGCAATGGGGAGACATATTTTTTGCCAGGGTTAAACTCACCCTCTTTAGGGCTGAGACCTCTCAAGGGACTGGTCCAGAGAAATCTGACTCTCACAAATAATTAGGCTCTTCATTTTTATATCTAGCCTAATAGCAGGCATCCTGCAGCATCTTTATATCAGGCGAGATGAAGCAGAAATAGACTGCACTGATATAAATTGCCTATTCTATATTTTTCTTGGGTGAATTTTGTTTCTTACTGAACCTTTCAGGCCCTGGAAAATGTAAAACTAAAGCAGGAAGCATGGGTTTAAATTATGTCAGACAAGATCAGACAGTGCCTGGAGCAGACAGGCTCTCTGCAGGTCCTTGCTGTAATGCTGCTCGGGCAGCCTTCTGGGAGAAGAGGAGGAGGAACTGGGGAGCAGTGAACAGAGCTGAAAGCACGTTAGCAAAACAGGTCTCTCTGTGCTAGGGTTCAGCACTGCAGCCTGCTGCAATGCACATGGTGGGGTATCTGATCGGCACTTCCCTCCGTTAACCTAAATTTGCACTCATTGTTCTTTGCAGCCTGATGGCACAGTAGGACCGTGACACCTGAAAAATAACTATGGGTGCTGTGTAAAATACAGGGAGTAGTTTCTTAAGAAGGTCTCTGGATTCTTCAGGAAGTTGATATTGCCAGTCCTGCAGCATAATGCAAATTACAGAAATACTGGCTTCTTAGGTATTTGATTAGGTATTTGAAGCCAGGGGAAAGCATTTTTGCATGCCCAGTTCTAGCAGCAGTTATTTTGATAGCAGCTCATTGCTAAAACCAACACTCAAGTCCACTTTATTCTATTCCCAGCAATTAGAGCTACTTCAAATAGGGAATTTTAATTCAAGAAGTATAATAAATGTCATCCCTGTAACACGTACATTACTGTAATCTAATGTGAGTAAGAAGTCACTTGAGATGGAGACACGCAACAGCCCCTTTAGGGCTAGTGCCATAGCAGAGGCAACAAAAGGGAAACCCTCGTTAATCCATTGGAAATATCATGTTAATAAATGAAAATGAGATAATGACTTTTGTGGCTAGCTGAATCTTGTCTAAAGCCTCTTATGAGCTTCATGTGTCTCAATTAGGGACTGTGCTACAAGGTAGAGAAAAAAAATTAGCTGCAGGCTGAACACAATAAAAAACAAAGTTAAATAAGGAAATGCACTCGGTATTATTATTATTGCAACCCTCCTGCCTGACCTAGAAGTGTCTTATTGTACAGATCCACCCCAAGCTCCCATTATAGCTTTTAATTGGTATTTCAGTAGATGCTCCCGTAACGCAAGGCAAGTGCGGCTGCGATTTCTCTTCCCTATTGAGGATGTCTCAGCCAAAGTCTGTTTATCCTGTTTGAATCCACATCACACACATCCACACAGGTCATCTGTTGTGTTTTGGCACCTATGACAAAGCCACGACCATCCTCATGCCTTGCGATTCTAGCATGCTTTTTCCACGCTGGGAAAAGCAAAGGGCAGGAGCAGGGTGAGCTTCCCAAGAAGAGGAGCATGGAGACACACAAAGTTCTCTATCTGGGCACAGAAGGAGGAATCTGGCTGCATCAAACTGTTGCTTACAGATTTTATGGCATTTGCAACCCATAGTGCATAATTCCAACACTAGTACCATGCCTCACAGTTGCAGTTTTCTGAAGTTGAGGTGGAAGCTGGTGTTTGACTAGAAACCAGAGTTTCCCTGTTTTAAGAAGTTAAGAGCTGTCTAAAAAGTGCTATATAATAACTCTTCATTAGATTATTATACTCCTAGAGTGCTGAGTTGTCCTTTTGCAGCAGACACACACGTTTTCAAAAAGCCCTACACTTAGTTGAAATTATCAGTTAGCAATTAAATCATTCTAAACCCTCATTACCTGTTATTTAGCATTCAAAGAGATTTTTTTAACTAAAAACCACCCGATTGACTGAAACCATCATCAGTTAGTGACACTGGTAGAGTCACCATTCCTGGAGGCATTTAAAAGAGATAGAGGTGCAACACTTAGGGAGACAGTGTAGTGGTGGCATTGGCAGTGCTGGGAGAAAGGTTGACCTTTGGGGTCTTTTCGAACCCAAACGATTCTATAATTCTAACTACTTGACACTCTTTCAAACACATTGACTAAATATCACCTCTCCAAAATATGACAAGGCTCATTTTTCATCATTTCCCTTTATTGTTTATTTTCTTGTTTGGTTTTGGTTTGTTTTTTTTTCTTAAGCACAAGAGGGTAGCTCCTTAAGACTTGAGTTATGATAAGTTCTTTTGGTACCCATCCCCACTCCAGCCCTTCACAGATTGGGTGCTGGGACTAGGGTCAGCACAGACACATCATGCTCCTACTTCAGCCCGCTATTTCTAACTTAAGAAAAATCAGGTTCAGCATGAATAAATTAAATAAAAATTAATTTGATAATTTAATAATTAAATTTTAATTAATAAAAAATAAATAAATCCCACAATTTCTCTTAGAAGGGTTTTCTAACTTGTGTGGAAACTGCTTCATTTTCTTGCTGCTCCTGAGCCCTGTGCAATTCTGAAAATGTTCAAAAGTTACTACAGAAGAAATTCTAACTTCTATATTCTCTTTATGTTCCTTTGCCCTTGTTTTTCAGCTACAATACTTCAGTGGGATAGTTTGCTTCTGAAATCACTACAATGCCAAGGATTTCAGAAATAACTTTCCCTCTGAAGAGCCAATTTCTGTGTGTTGGGCCTGTGACATTGCTGTTAAGAAGAATAATAGAATTCTAGCATGGTTTGGGTTGGAAGGAACCTTAGAGCTCATCCAGTCCTAACCCCCTCCCACAGGCAGGGACCCCTTCCACTAGAGCAGCTTGCTCCAAGCCCCTGTGTCCAACCTGGCCTTGAACACTGCCAGGGATGGGGCAGCCACAGCTTCTCTGGGCACCCTGTGCCAGCACCTCAGCACCCTCACAGGGAAGAACTTCTTCCTTACATCTAATCTGAATCTCCCTTATTTAAGAGTTCAGGGTTTTGATCAGACTCCAAATTCCCTATTCCCCTTCAAATGGAAGCACCCAAAGTCACCAGGATTTTCATATTCTTGCACAAGACATAATTTGGGATGATCCAAAGGCCATGGGGGAACAAGGTGCTCGGGTCACACTCCATTCACTGTGATTTATTTCCTTGAATCATTTTGTCTGATCTCAAAGCCTTCGCTCTTTAACCACGCCAGCAGCCAACCACGAGCTTCAGGAGGCGTGACATCGTGGGAGCCATCACGATTACTTAAAACTCAAAATGAGCATGATTGAGGTCAAACGTTTTTCCAAAAAGTCTAATATATGCGTCCCTAGAGGAGCCAGCTCTATTCACCTTAATCCTGAATCAACACAGCCTGTGTAAGTACAGGCTTGCCACAGTCCCACATCGTCCTTCAGGGGCCCACTCCTGCACTTAAAGTTGGATGCAGGAGCCTTGACGGATTTGGGCTGCAATGTGTATTGCCAGGAAAAGAAATCTGGCTCTGCTTTTTGAGTAGTTGCAAAACATCGTTAAGGCTTGACTTCCTACCAGCCTATAAGCTGCAGGCACTGGCCTCTCCAACTCCTGAGCAGGCACTGAGAGCCCATGCCAAGCATCTAAGAAGGTTTCCCTCCTGCAAATCCTGTGTTGGCTCAACCTTGGCACATGGGAGCAAAAGAGGAAGGAGCAGAGGATTCATGACCCTCTATGCAAACCAATTGTTCTAAAACCCCGAAATCTGTGTGCACACAAAAAATCCCATTGGTGTTAAATTTTCCTTGGACAGATGAACAGATAGGGGCTGACCTCAAGCTAAGTAACAACACAAGTCTTACATCAGATGTCCAAAGCCAAAACAACAACAGCAGAAAGATGAGCAGCTCATGTTTCCCCTCTCTCTAATGAGAATCTCTTGTTTCTAACTCAGAGCAGGGACAGCCATTCACCCATCATCAAGCCAGATGCCATCCTTTGCTAGGTGGCACCACTGGTAATGCCATTATTTCTGCATGCAGGCACTAAAAGCTATTTTGTGCTTGTTTCCTCTGGCAGAGGGAAATCACAGCATGGGAAGCATGTTCCACATGAATGATGGTCATTCTGGCCATCGCTGCTCTTCACTTCATGTACAAAGGGATCACACAAGATATTTGCTGAACTAAGCAAGACTTTTGTTCTCATTTGTCTTCTGGTTATTTATGATGCAAGCACTTCCACTCCACAGCACAAGGGACAGGGAGGCATATCCCTGCTCCACACATGAGAAACAAACGTAACTCGGGTTGTTTGGTGCAACACTTGTGAGTTATTCACACTTTTGTGTTCTGCACAAATGCAGCTTACAGCTGGGCTCCACAGGCAGTTTATCGACCTACCAAGAAACCATGCAGGCCAGCCTCAGAGATATTTTAACTCAAGTATAAATCTGATAATTTATGGTGTAGCTGACAGCTCTGACCTGAGTTTTGCAGCTCGTGCTTGGGAAAAGCTCAAATACTGGCTGAGGGTTGATGGGACAGAGCTTGGGTAAACAGCAGCAAGAGCTTGCTGTGGTCTGCTTCTCTACCTGCTCGCTTGTGGAGATTTTGTGATCAAAAAGTGTATTTGACATCAAATCTCTCTTATTCTGGAGCTGGTTTATCATGAATGCTTTGATTATCTTGTGTGGGTGCTTAACCCTACCAAGAAGGCAAAAGTTTACCTACAATAAGACTTGCTTTTGTGGTTTTCAGCCTCTCTTTTTGAGCCTGCACCCACAAGTACACGGATGAAGCACCAATTCCTTATTGTATTGATATTCAAGCAAACAAAATTTGCCCCACTCACTATGGCACATGGGAAATTTGGCAATTGAACCCCATGTCCACAGCAGTGACCTACATCTCAAAACTATTTGTGGATAAATCACTCAAGGATTGAGACTTCTTCCTACCTCAAACCTATTCACAGTTCTTCAGTAAAGTAACTGAGCTGACAACAGGCTCAAAGACTTCATGAAAAGAGCTATTTAAGCAGGGTGAAAAAGCTCTTTCTCATTGCATTTTGGTGCTCCCCCCACCCCCAACATACAGCTAGGATAAAAGTCTAGAAGTTGATGTTGTCTCAGCTGAAAGATTGAGATCAATTTCAGTTCAATCCAGGGAAATACGCGGATTCAGCATTCCTCTACCTAAACATGTGCTCTCCTTGGGTTTTAGATTTAGCTTCTCCTCAAAACATTTGAAAATGAATTAATTGACTGCTTGCTTATACTCTGAAAGCAAGATCAGACCAAATATCAATACAGGGAGACATGGCTTGAAATACACACGTCGCACGTCTACACAAAAGCATCTTTTTGTATTGCTCTGCTGCTCACAGTAAGCGCACAGTAACAATTTGCATTGAACTCACAGGGCTTTTCTGCACCAGTCAATTCAGATCAATAGAAAAAGGCTTTTACAAAGAAAAACAAGTGTTGTGTAGAAAACAGTTCAGGCAGCAGGAACATTTCACAGTTGGGGTTGGCAAATCAACATACTTTTATCTGTAGCAAAATAAAAAGGCCTGGCAGATTTAAATTGCGCACTGATTTCCATCACGTTTGGCAGGTTAGACTCGCATGGCACTTGATTAGGCGGGTCACAACACCCCATGCAGCAGGATGAGTCACAGACACACAGCATCAGTCACACACACAGCTCATAAATGGGAAAAAATACACGTAGAGGAGGCAGGTAGAGCAGCTCCAAGTACCTGCCATCAGTTTAGAAGTCTGCTATGAAACCCTATTGACCTGAAGGGAGATCTGAGCAGCCTTGCAGTGAATTCGGTGTTATCTTTATAAACGGAGTACTCCATCTGTTTTGGTGGTTGTGTAATGATGCAGTATAAAAAGGTTCAAAACTGACTCACAACATGAATTGTGAGGGTGAATTATGGACTGAAAGAGTTCTCACTTTTTTCCTGAATAGCAGCTATTAATGACTCATTCCTGACGGCAACAGGAAAGGATGCAGAAGAAATGAGAAGCAGGTTAAAGAAGAAATACTGATTACTTGACACAACAGCTTCACACTCTGGGAAGATGCTAGAGTCATTCCAACTTACATCCACTCAATTTTAAGTTACCTTAAGTAACTTAAGTTACCTAACTTGTAGCTAAAGTAGTAGTTTTCATTTAGTCATGTTAGACAATATTGTCCAAGTTGACAAAAAGGGGGAAAAAAAGAGGTAACAGAACTATCGAAGCAGGCAGTTTAGAAAGGAAAGACACCTGAGCAGTTGGAACACTTGCAACTTATGCTGCCCCTTGATCCTGGCCCTACAAATAGGGTTAACACAGTGCATTAGAGCGCTGTTTTGCACAAGATCTTAATGTTTCCTGTTTGTGGTCAGGTAACAACTCCCCAGAGGGTTTCCCCATAGTATTTTAGGGTCGTCACTAATCAACCCCGTGAAGAGCAGAAATATACACGAATCATAGAATAGAAATGAAACCAGCAAATGGATGTGAACAACTTTAAGCCTTGAGAAGCATTTGCTTCCTTCCCATTAGGTAAGAATTTTATTTAAAGGTTCCATCCAAGTCTTATTTTAGCCCCATTAATATGCCAACTGTTTGTGATAAGCAAAAAAATCCACCCTGAAAAACACTGTTTAGTAAATGGATTTGAATAATTCTAAGAAAAAGGTGAATAGCTTTATGCTATGCTCATATGATTTGATGGAAAAAGTGATTTTTTTGGAGCAGAGAGGAGGCTGTTGTGCTCGCCTGTTCTGGCTCACATCACATCAAGTGTCACTGAGCATGAGGCAGGAGCGGTATTGCTATTTTTGCACATAAAGTTCAGTACACATTGGATAAGAGAACACGCATACAGCTCCCATTACTTACAAAAATTGTGTACTGCCTCCATTTCTCTTGTGCTGTTTCTTCATAAATTAATATGCAGTTTTACAAGGGGACTAATTTACAGGTTACACACAAAGCAAGAGTCTTTGTGGATCAACAATGAAATTAGTAAGATCTCCGCTAGATAATTCCTTGTAGGTCACAGCATACAGGCACGCATTCCCTTTGCTCAATGGCATTTCAGGACTGATGCACTTTTCATCTTCATCTGTTTACAGGAGCCTGGTAAGCCCAGACCCTTGCACATGTTCGCCTTGCAGCAGTTTGACTTCATGCTACTGTTATCTCTAACTGAATTCTTCAGTATTGGGAATCTTTATTGTGAAAATCCCCTTGTAAATATTAAAGGGTATTTGGTGGTTTTGGCTGTGGGAGGGGTTTGCTTTTGTTTCCCTTTCAATTTTATTCTGCTTTCCACCTGACACTATGAATTTGTGGGATTTTATTTCCCCATACCAGTTGGGAAACAAAGTGAAAACAGCCACTGGGAATTATGTAGATATGCAGAGGATGCAGTTTATAAACCAAGATAACTTCAGGTACAGCTCTGGCCTTTCCTCATCATTTGGACAGTTCATCCAGACAAGCAAGCACCTACCATCCGACCCACCAGTGCTGCCTGCACACTCATCCTTTCCTGGCATGTCTTAAGATTAATTATTTGGCCCTTAACTACACAACCAGTCAAGACACTGATTATGTTAGAAGAGGTTGGAGCTGATTTCTGCCCCCCACCCCCAGCTCCATTAGCATCTCCCTATTTTTCAGCACAGTTAGATGGCAATGAAAGCTTCCTCCTTGTTTCATCCTGGGTCAGCAATTTAACAGTTTCTTTCACCCTGCTTGAATCAAGCATATCTATATTCTTAATTGAGCTACTTTTTTTCTTTAGACCTATTTTTATGAATACACATTCCAGGATCCTGAGTAAACTTAAAGAGTTTCTATGTAGTTCAGCTACTCTCAAATTCTTCCTCAGCATCTTGAAACCTTCAAATCAGATCATCTTTTAAGCAGCATGTTTTTCCCCCAAGTGAGTACATTTCCAGGTTTCTCAGGCTTTCTGCACGTAGCAACTTCACAACTACTTCTGTCATTCCCGCTGTCCTCTGCCCTTTCGAATCCCCAGGATGTCCATTTGATGCTGCAGTGTCCTACCTTGGGCAGGACAACTTACAGAGGTTCAGGTAAGTACTTTACAATATGCCAGATTAAAACCTCTTGTATCTTCACAGTTCATACTTCCATGTAACATTTAGCTTCTGCTTTACATTAGTACTACAACTCTTCCTTTCTCAGAGTTCTGCAAAACATATTTCTTAGGCAGATCTCAAAATTCAGAGCTACAAATATAAAAATCTCCTGTTTGTCTCAAGAGGAAGTGATGGACCACTCTCTTCCATGCTTTCCCAATCTTGTACAGATGTTCTCTGTGGATTTAATCCATCATCTCCACTTTATTCACCTCACTGGACACCACCTTTACTCAGGTTTTTCCAGAACACATGCACAGAGCTACAGTTTAACCCTCAGCATTACTTGTAGATTGGTACTGCCTCCTACTACACCTCACATTCCTCCCTCTTACACCAGCATAACTCCAACCAACACCCCAGCTGCCTAAGCAAACCTTTCAAATCAATGTCATGACCCCAGAAAGGACAGAATTAAGCCCAACACTGTCACCCATGCCTGCTTTCCACATTATTTCCCTGAAAGAATGCCACTGATTTGTCAGACAGGATTTACCCTTTATGAAACCATGCTGACTAGCTTATTTCTCCAGATGTTTTGTGATCTCATCCTTTATTAATGTTTCTAGAGTTTTGCCTAGCACCAAGGTCACATGTACTGGTCTATTATATCCTGGCTGGCTTTCCTACTCCTTCCCCCCACCCCACCACCAAAATGGGGTGAGTTTGGAGGCATTTGCTTCTCTTTAGTCCCCTGGTGTCTTCCTCGTTTCAAAGGAGCCAAGAAATAAATCTTCATTTATTGAATCAGTAATCTCTTCAGTGATCTTGTCAAAGATTCCCAAGTACACAACTCCTACTACCTTGGAGCTTCCAGGGATTTTAACTTGTACAAGATTTATTCTAGTATGAAATTATCATAGCCCAGAAACTTTGCTTCCATCCAACTTTGTGAACACTGAGAGAAAGACTTGTTTAGGTAGAGGTTTTCAAAGTCACCTTGGGAATATGGATGCTCAGTTCCCATTGCAACTAATGGGACAGTGGCTTCCAAACCTCCTAAATGGTTTGGAAACTGTAACCTGAATGCTAGCTATTAAAACAGTATATAACTGATAAGAAGTGTATGGCCTTCAATTTGTGATAATGCATTCTTATAAAGTATTTCATTCTTTATTTGTAATATTTATTTTCAGTTCAGATAATTTAATAGAGCAACCAATGAGGGATTTTTTTTGCCCCCCTTTTTAAGGCTGTTTGCAGCTCCGACCTCCATCAGGACACATCTGGAAAGCCTCAGCATTGGGGAATATCCTCCATTTTTACAGTGTATGTAAAAACAGAATTTGATTTCACAGCCGCCAGCCATGCTTCTGGGGTGGTAACACAAAAGTGCATGTTAAGTACTGCCAGAAGCCTCTCTCCCCTCCTTGGCGTTGACTCCAGCACCAGACGCTCAGCTCCTAGAGGCACTTTTCATGTCCTGTGTGCACACACAGCACCAGTTTTAGAAAGCACTTGTTTTTTGCTGGGATCACCAAGCACAAGCAAAGCACAAACAATAAAAGAGTTTTAATGCCAGGTCCTGGGTTTTTGCAACGTTGACAAAGGACTGTTGGCTGGTTCGTCATCCTAACCCCCTTCCTTCAATATTCATCTCTATGGTAATGAATTCCACTCATTTCTGCATCACCCCCAATAATATTTTCCATAGTTTTCCAGTTGATCTGCACTGACTTCTCATTATTACTCATCCACGCTTCGTGAGCTGAAGACCAGCTTGCTGCAAAGCATTTGCTTTAATCCCTGATGAAGCCAGAGAAACTGGAGGTGGCAGAGGACAAGACGTTCAACTCACTTCCTGAGCACAGCAAATCCTACACCCACAGTTCCCACTCTGCCACATCATTCATGCTGGGGAAGATTTAAGAAGCTGGTTATTCCTTCAAAAGAGAAAACAACCCTCCATCAGATATGACAGTATCCTCAGTATAACTCTGTGCTTCCAGAACTTGCTTGTTCTGGAGCTTTCTGCCATATTTTTTATGAAGCTTTTCCAATCAGTTTTTTCTGCTTTTCCCTTCACCTTGTGCAGAGGAATGACAAAGTAGGATTAGAAGGGAGATAACAGAGGTGAGCATCACCACAGTAGGTCTCACCATCAACTCCCAATACAAGTAGGGGAATATCATGCTCCTGCATTTGCCTTCAACACTGCTCTCTGTGTCCAGGCACCCCTCCTAGCCTGAGAAACCAGGGGCATCACCCAATGAGCAAATCACCCCTTTGAAAGCCCTCACTCCCAGCTGCTTACCCAAATTACAGCTGCTGCAGTTACCACCAGAACTAGTGAAGCAGCGTCACTTGGTCTGGTACCTTATACTCAAGTCATACAAGATATGCTGGGGAAGGTCAAGTTCAGATTCCAGAGGCTCGTGGCTTGAATCTGAATTTTACCGTAAGAACATTAGGCTCATCACTAGTTATTTCAAACTTGTTGAAAATCAAAAGAAAAAACATCTAACAGTCCTTCTTTTACTGCAGATGCAAGTTGTTTGTTACAAGGCCATCTCCAATGACACCGACTGAGAGTTTAGAGACTGCAGGATATTAATATTAACAACGTAAATAACAGACAATTCTTCAGAGGGCAAAGGAACTTGTCTCCAATTTTCAAAGGATATGCTTTACTTAACTAAGGCTAATTAGCTGTGATCTTCATATAGGCAACAAAAAACTGCATTTGATTTTACATTTTTAAATAGCAGAAACGGATTTCCCATTTAGCCAAAAAAAGGACTTTTAGGATCATTACCAAGTTCTCAAGTGTGTACAAATTACTGTGCCCAAGATTATTTTCCTCACACAGGGTATTTAGGGAGAGTTTGTTGCTTCTAACATATCCTAAACACTTATTTAACCATTGCAGGGAGTTTCCTTTCTCAGTAACATATTGCTTCAGTCCTGGCTTGTAAATACCTACTGCTGTCTTCTTGTTTTTTCTACTGATTGCTTTGTATTTGGTTGTAAAAAACCCTGATATGTGTATGTATGTGTGTGTGTATATATATATATATAAAAGTTTTCCAGAATAAAACATCTTACTACAATGAGTATAAGAATGTTTTTTAGCTTAAGGACAGCTTTCTCCATGAAACAAATGTGGCGGCGTATTGAAAAGACACTTCTGGAAAAGGAGCAACTTGAAAGCAAGGCAGTGAGGAGGACTGAGGCAGTGCTCAGTGCATCATGCGTGCAGTCTTCCTGCATGGAATTTAGCACATGCATAGCAAGTTTCAGCTCAAACCCACTGCATGGAATTGTTTTTGCATGCTAAACACCCCTTCTGCAACTAGTCCCATCTGCTTCTGTTCAGTGCCATATTAGCATTTCTGCTGTTAGCGGAGTGGCTAAACCTTCTTAGACTCATTAAAAGTTCACTTTTTCCACTTGATTAATTACTTTTCTTCACCTGAAGTACAGAGAAAGACTGATCTCATGACTTTTTAGTGCCTCAGCTAAGACATTACCAGGTTTATAGCTTCACAAAGCCAGAAGGTTCCTGCAGCTCCGGTTACAGTTTGGGTCAGGTGTCCTGTCTCTGCTTCCTCCCGGCTTCCCCTCCTCCCTGGCAGAGCATGAGGCTCACAAAGTCCTTGGCCAAACCAAAACATCCTTGTTATCAGCTCTGTTCCCGAGCTGAAAGTCAAAACACTGCACTGCACCAGCTACCAAGAAGGGGAAAAATGACTGCTACTGCTGAACCCAGGACACAGAGAAAGACTGATCTCATGACTTTTTAGTGCCTCAGCTAAGACATTACCAGGTTTATAGCTTCACAAAGCCAGAAGGTTCCTGCAGCTCCGGTTACAGAGCTCATACACTATCCAATCCATTTCATGTTTTATATGCTTTGGAGATACTCTTTCCTTCCTCAGCGACTGTTGCTGTAATTACACAAATGATCTGCTCCACTGTCACTTACAGTCCAACGTGTCATCTAAAATTAAAAATTCATGTAAAAACTAGAGATGTTACTTTTTAAGCAGACAGTTCTGACCTGATCTGGTTTCACAATAGCTGGATGAACACTTCTCAGTGCCTGGTTCCTGTGAGGGAGGAGGTGAAGAGCTGAGACATGGGTGACGGGGCTGCCCATTAATTTGCTCACAGTACTTTATCAGTGGCAACATTACTTTGTTGATTAAATTAAGGCCTCAAATTCATCAGGATTTAAGTTAACTACATTTTATTAACATACCGATATGAGCTGTAAACAAGTCCTACTCTGCAACACCAAGGTTCAAGGCAAACCCCTCCTCTCCACCATCACCACGAAAACCTTTGGAGAAGGAACTCCTCCTTCACATGAACACAGTCAAGGAACCCGCTGCTTGTTGTGATTTGTGTCGCATGAGGTTGGGGCTGATGCACCAGAGCATCACAATGCTACAAAGAGCACCATGCCTGCAGGCCGTGTGCTGGAACTGTACCCACTTTAATCACAGTTAAGTGAATTCACAGTGGAAACTGGTTGCCCAGAGAAGCTGTGATTGCCCCATCCCTGGCAGTGTTCAAGGCCAGGTTGAACAGGGCTTGGAGCAACCTGATCCAGTGGAAGGTGTCCCTGCCCGTGGTAGGGGGTTGGAACTGGATCAGCTTTAAGGTCCCTTTCAACACAAACCAGTCTAAGATTCAATGAAAGCACTACACTTGGCTTCCCTTGCTCTTTCCAGGACTGCTGAAGGCACCGGCACATCTCAACATCAGAGCAGACTGTGGCATTGTTAAGAAATCAGTGTGGAAAATACTTGGGAGCACACATTCTCTCCTAAATCTCTGGGAGAGGAGAGGAAAGGGAAGGAAAACAAAAGAGAAAGCATCAAAACAACCTTGAGCAATGACTCTCACCCAGCCATACTTCTCAAGGTCAGAGGAGATTTTTTCACTGCACAACTCCTACTAGAGCTGGAAATATGTTTTGGGGGGAGATTTTTCAAACCCACTAAATAATACTTTTAAACCAAGAATGGTTCAAGTAACTTATCATGTAATCTCAAACAATTATTTTCATGGCCATAGGAAGTGTAATTACATAGAAGTTATTTGGCTATTGCCATTTGTTTAAAGTACAAGATGAGGAGGGAAGAACACCAGTCATTTCCACCAGCCAATACTCATGCATCAGAGAAAGTTTTCTGTTTACTCAGTGTCCTACCACTGTCTCATCAAATTCATCAGAATGAAAATAGTGTGCTTTGCCTTTGGAGACAGACTTAACAATTTGAGCTGAATTCTGAGACTGGATGCGCCCGTTGACCCATTACTAGTGCGGGTGTTTTCATACCCAACCAGTTAATTGCCCATAAAGATTCATAATGTAACATGACATGAAGAACCACCAGATGTGACTCGTTAAAGTCTTATGCACAAAGCTAGGAAATCAGAAAAAGCTTGTTTTTCCAGACCAAGACAGCATTTCAAGCTTAAATAAATTCTTTGTTCAAACTCTTACATTTTTACCTCTTGTTTTTTTCCTAAGTAAGATTGTCAGGAGAAAAAGAAAAAAAAAATATTAAAAAAAACACTTTGGAAAAGAACAAACAAATCCTATGCAGAGACTTGAAGTGCTGAAATAGCACTACAGCACTTCTTGAATGCAATGGTATTAGGACAGATATTAGGCTGCATTTGACCTACTCACAGGTGCTGTACATTACTCCTGGAAGAGTTAAGCCTAAGGAAAGACTCTAGCAAATTCTGAAAGCAGTCTTACAGCAGCATGTGCTCTGTATTATTTTCATATACAGGCTGCTGTCTTTTCAGTGTGGGCACATGTTTAGTTTAGAGATTGCAAGCAGTGCTTGGTGGAACAAGATACAGAAGTTTTAGCCAGCTGGTTTATACTCCAAGAGGCAGCTTGCTATGGAAGGTCATACTCACCTAGGGAAAAGAAATGGTTTCTTCTTCCCCTAGGTTTCAGTGGTAAGAGTGGTGTAGGACCTCATTTGATCTCATTAACATGCACTCAGTTTAAGAGTCTGTAGAAATAAGCTTTTGCTTGCATAGACATGTAGGAATAGAATACAGAAAGTGTGTCATAATTGCAATATGGAGAAAAAAAACACACAAAACAAAAGAAAAATCATGATTTTCCATTATTTAGATGCCCAAGTTCAGCAGAACATTTGAAGTTGCTCAGGAAACTAGAGGCTCATCTTAGATTTCCATGCTGTAATGCACAGCAAAAGAACAGTGGACTACGAAACTACTAATTTTTACATCATTTCTTTCATGTGGTATTACTTCTAACACTAAACTCTGAAGTTTGTACTCAACACAAGAATGGAGTTAAAGTCCAGGCCAGTTGAGCTGTTCACTGAATACAGCTGTAACAATTTGCTTGCTCCTGCACCACTGCCTTAACCTCCTTTAAATGCAAGGTGAAAGAAAACAAGATTTTAAGTGATATCTAATTCACTTGGGAAGCATTTTATCCTCGGCATCATTCCAGCCAGAATCTCCTGTGATTCTTCTGGTGAAGCTTCAAGAACTTAAAGTATTTAGTAACAGCAAACCCTGAGTACCTGGAATATTGCTCAAAAGGGAGAGGACACAATCTTACAGCTAAAGGAATAGTAGGTGCATGCTCCGCCCAAGGACTCCATCTACCATTATCAATATCACCCAATACATCGACAGTCACCCAGTACTGGCACTGTCAGGGAATACGCTGTATTATTCACCCTTCCACAGTGGTTTCAGTGGTAGGTATTAATCTTTATAATGATCCACAATATAGAAACCCACAGTCAGCAATATAGAGAATATAAACAACCTTCCCTGGCCAAACAGCAGATGTTACAGCCAAGACCTGCGGCACACTGCATGCCCTGATGCAAGTTACTCACAGTTGTGTCAGTTTGGGGTAAAACAGCCAGAAAATTTTTGAAGTCTCATAATTACAGTTCTTGCTTCTGGAAGGGATCAGACCAGCTACATACCTCAGTGCACACCCCATGAAATAAGAGTATCTTTCCATTATGGGTTTCCTCTGGTAATTCATAAGAGCCCATAAAACTGCAGACAAACCATAAAATAACCTTCTCATGGGCTGGATGAAGGAATTAGCAAGAGTGGGAAACATGCATGCAGAAATTTTCTTAACTTTTCTTTAACACTTTCATGTATTCGGGGCTTTTGTAGGAGCTGGACTGTATTTATTTATAAGGCTAAAAAGAAAAGACAGAATTATACATACAAAGCACTATTAAGATACAGTGAGGCTCTATGGTCTATTAAAAAGGTGGGTTTTTTTCCTCCAATTTAGAAATATCTCTAAATTCAAAATAGCCTTTATTTAAGCCAACATACTTTTTTACTTAAGATCAGAAACATAGCTTAGAACACGACCCAGTTCTATTGCTGAGATTTGTGCTGCAAACATAGTGTGCACTACCACCTAAAATAGGATATATCTTCTGACAGATTGAATATTTTTCTTCTAGCTTCAGTGGCACACATTGAACTTCATTAGTCTACATCTGTTTTCATAGTCAACATGAAAGAAAAACAAATTCATTGACATGGCTTTAGCAAGACTTTCTAAAAATTAGTAACCAATCATATCAGAGATTTGTAATTATTAAAAAAAGTGCTATTATCCCTCCAAAAAGTACATCTTTATCCAAATGATGTTGTAATTAAATAAAAAACCAGCCTGGCCTCTGACACGACTGATCTATTGACTCCCTGCATCTCCTCCAGCCTGCAGTGCTTCACAAAGCAGGTCTGGTGAACAGAACGTGCAGCTCATGGAGGATGTGTGAAAAGGTCACTGGCACTCACCTGGAAAGAAGATGTCAAGTTGAGAGCAAAAAAGTCCATTCAGAAGAAAAATATTTTCTTCTGGCTGCAAAACTCTTCCCAGGATTCCCATCCTCCCAGTGCAGTGTCATTCATTCCCAGCCTTTATTTACCTCTCCCAGGGAGAGCCAGAATATTTCCTGCTCCCAGAGCCAAACACCCTCCCTAGACTTAAAGGGAACCAAGCCAGCATTAACCCAACCTTGCTGTCACCCCGCTTTGAGCTAGAAGGGAACTGGCACATTGCAACTCCTCATAGCCTGGCCAAGAAAAACTCAACCTGCTCTCTAAGCTCCTTTTCAATTAGCTTTTCAATTAGCTCCCATCTCTTAACGAGCCACAGGTTTGTCACCCAAACCTAGAAATGAGCAGGGAAGGATCCATGCTGTTGTTCTTCTCCCAGCTGTGCATGATGCCTCCTGAAATAGGGAGTTAGAGCAAGCTCTGCATTTCATTATTCTGATGGCTAGAATATTACTTCTGTTGCTCTTCAGTCTTTTGATGGCTTCTCTTGTGGCTTGTTCCCTAAGCAGGTTAATTTTAGCAGTTCTCTGATCTCAGTTTCCATCATATCCCTGTTAATGAAGCTCAGACCTGTCATTTTTAAGTTAGACCTAAAGTCATGATTTTAGCTGGAAGATATCTGCCTTGAGCTTCAGACTGAAACCTGCAATTTAAAGCGGAACTCTAAGAGACATGAACTTTTATACCTAGCCATGGATAGAAGTTGCTAAAATTAATAGAAGCCACAACCAGGAAGGTTATACCTTGCAAAAGCATCAATAGTACAGGAAAATGGAAAAGAGCAGACTCTCTTCATGGGAATATCCTTGACAGACAATAGGAAGCTCATGCCTCTGCTTTAGGCACCTGGGTTAGATGCCTGAAGTTGAATAACCACCTCAGTTTGCATTGTTAATCCTTGTTAATTTGTGAGACAACCTCACTAAATTCTCGCAGCCAAGAGGACTGACAAATACATGCTTCCCATAGCCCAGTCCCAATGAGGAGAGTCCTTCCTCAGCCTTGGCACTTCATAACTGCTGGTTTCAACTGGCTCTTCCAGAGTTTTAAAGGGATAATTTCCTCCCTTCCTCCCAGTGCCAGTGACTAACAGTGGATATTAACAAAATCCAGCACTAGATACACGGTTATAACAGAGTAAGCTCTAAATAAAAAGTTTCCAGTAGTTCTCTTACATTATCTAGGCTGTGACAGTCAGGCTATTGGCAATGTCTAGCTCATTGGAAGCTACTGTGGCTGTCCTCATCCATTAGATATCACAAGCTGTTTGCTGCGATTGTATTCACATCTGCAAAAATCCTGAGTGGCAGTAATACAGATTAAGATTTGGGCAGTTAGAGGTTTCTATTTTATGGAGCATTTGTACCCATGTTTCTCCTGGGATGGGTATGACCTCAATCCCTCCATGATTCATTGACCGTCTTTATGAGCATGTTATTTCATTACAAAGAATTTACATTTTTTTTCCCTGTGTTATATCTAGCTGAAAGCTCTGGTCGCTCCTGTGTATTCCAGTTGCCTGGAGCAGAATATCACTTATACCATCCTGGGCATATTTGTAATGGAAAGCAGTTATACCCGCAGACTTCTTACAGCTTCTCAGTGCTAGCATCAACTTTACTGACCCCAAAGTGTATGGGTACATCTCTTTGGTTATTAATGGTCAGGCTGAGGGTCTGCTCCTCTTCTGCTGGCACATGGCCCATTGCATTCCATCAGTCATTTGTGTGGGCTGGTCCTCTTTTCTCCACACCTCACAGGTCTATGTGCATGTAAGTGATATAAGCTATCACAGTGCTGGCATGGTCTAAGCTCTGCTCCTTGCTTCCTTTCCCTCCATTCTTCTTTCCTTCCTCTTATGTGTCTTTCCCTGTGCTACTCTGCAATTTCTCTCCCTTTCTACCTAATAACCAGCATCACACCCCTGTTCACCAGACAGAAATTCAGCAATTTTTAATCATTCATAAACGTTGTCTGGGGGTTTCCTGCCCTAACCTGCTCTCTTGGAGAGCATGCAGGCCAGTAGCATTGAGTCTGCAGCTGGTCATAACATTTTTTTTCTAGGTCTTTCTAATTTTCTCTTTAGAAGTAGATGACTCTCACACCTAACTTTATGTACCTCCTAATGACCCTGATGCTTTGGGGCAGTTTCTCTTAGGCTGCTCCCATTTACCTGCAAAGCAGTGAGTCAGGATGCTCTTCCTCAGGCTCAGACTGTCTGCATCCCTGTTTAAAGACACAGAGGCACTTCCCAAGAGCATCACTTTGCCCTGACAATCCCAGCCGACACGGCTTTCCTCTCCTCTACCCCAGAGGCACTATGAGTTGTCACTGTCCTTTAGTGGGGTTCAGCTACAGACTGCTGCAGCATTCTTCCAAGGTGAAAAGCATCGCCTGTAAAACATTCTGAAAGGTTCAGCTTTATTAAATCAGTAATTCTCATTAGGCTCATATAATATCACTTTTTGCAAAGAGAGAACAATGAGGATTATTTTTTTTTATGCATGTGTCTACTGATTATGTGCCTAAAAATCCTGCAGTATTGACGTAAGAAGGACCTAGGACCTATGATTTGCATTTGAACAACATTTTAAAGGACAGCCAGAATTTCCATCGTGCATAACTGTTAGGTTTATGTGACAAATGAAATTTTGCTGGATTATTTATATTTTTAAGTTATCAGCTAAGGTATTTCAGTCCTGGACCTTCTTAAGTATTCGTTGCCTCTAAATGAACTGGATATGTTGTATAATGGAATTACTAGATTTGTATTAAATTGTAGCTTTGGGACCCATCACTGTGTGATGCTATCTACTTTCAACTGGCTTTGTTTATCACAGAGAAGGGAACTGAATTAGCATAAGATACTACAAAGTAGTAAAGGGATTTTAGCACCCTATCTATTTGACCTTCTATTGACCTGGGCTAATTCATATTCTCCCTGGGATGCCGTAACAGGTCATTTTGTATTTGGAAAAAAATTAGGTCAAATTATGGCGCGACATCCCTTGCCTCTTTGGCGGCGAAGTCACGGAATTCCCTCTTTGCACACACACTCACATGCTCACACGGCTGTGCTCCTCCTTTAAAGGAAAATGAACTTTTATTTGTAAATCACCAAGCAAGAGGTTTTTATTTGTCTTACTTATTGCATTCATGTGACTGCGTGGCAAGCATGAGCATTTATAGCATCGTGTGTGGCTATAATAGGAGGGGAACACTGGATGGGGATGCAGCGGAAGGCAGTACCGTCTGGTGGGTGTGCAAGCACATGGAAACATGCATGTGTGTTCATGGGCACACACAAATACATTCCCACAAGGAATTTTCCACCCTGATCTTGACTTCATCCTTCCCTTCCATATGCAGACTGGAGATAGGAGCTTTGCTGTACAGGGACTGCTTGGAGGAGGTGGGGAATTGCATGGGTCTACCTTCAAGGATGAGCTCGACCCTGAAGCACCTCTTGGCCATCAGACTGATTTTTCCAGGAAATCAGATTGATTTTTCCTTCCATTTTGCTAAGGCTGCCTTTCGTATGGCAGAAAATTTCTGTTGAAATAATATTTTCCACAGGATTTAAAGAGTTTATCCCATCCTCTCTTCTCCAGACTCTTGGACCACCCTGCGAGATCCTGCACACCAAATACCCACACCTTCCTCTTGCAGGGACCTACCACTGGGCACTTATTTAGGTGCAAAGGTGATCTGGAGAAGGCTGTGGGAGCCAGTTCTAACTCCAGACTAGGAAGGGATATTTGAATGTATTTAAGAAGGCAAAAGTAATAAATACTGGGCGCACCTCCTGTGACAGCCAGGTTCTCTTCACCACAATGGTGCCCTTTCCAAAAGCGCAGGCATGTCCTCTGCTCGGTGTTGAGTCTTGACAGCCACTCTGTAGTGCTTGTGGATTTGGTCCTTAGATCACCTCTGATCTCAGTGGCCTTCTCAGATTTCAGCCATGATCTTTTTAACTAACTTTAAATTCTATTTGAAAAAAAAAAAAAAGAGAGAAAAATAGATCTTTATTTGAAGGTTGTTTTTTGTAATTCCAGAAATTTAAGTCTGTTTTTTTTCAGCAAAAACCATGAAATGAACTCCAGCAGTTGCTCTGCAATGCAAAGGGCTGATGAATTACAACAGCAGCCTGCTTTAGTCTCCTTAATAAGAAATTAGATCACAATAGGGATTTAGGAAAATTACCTTGAAATGTTTGTGTGTTTGAGTGATTGCACAATTTGCGCTAAAATGATGTTGAATCATACGAGTTAGAGCATCTGCCTCTTTGATTAGTCTGTACGCTGCTTTAAAAATGCCCTCTTCTTCTTTAATAGGAGTCTGCTAATGAATGCAGGAGCTTAACCCTGCAGATAATGTTTGCTTGTTTTCCTTCCATTTTGCCCAAATTGCATTATTGATAATTTTCTCAGGACCTTACAGATTTAGAATCATAGAATGGTTTGCATTGGAGATGACCTTAAGATCATCTAGTTTCAACCCCCAATTTCCATGATGACTTTATCAACTACCGTTTCAGGTAGGAAGTGAGCAGTTCATTCAGGAAGCGGATTAAATCTTAATATTTAGCATTTCGGATAACCCATATCCCTGGACAAGTTCACTTAATTATTCACTGGTATCCTTTATTATAGATGCAGTTTGCAGAAGCACAGTTTAGTGCTAGAATGGGTGTCAGCCTTCCGAACATACCTGCCCCCATCAGTGTTTTTAAGGAAGCCCGCTACATTTCATTAAGAGGCAGGAGGCACAGGCTGATGCGCTGCATCTTGAATAACTTGGGAAAATCTTTTAAGTCAACCTTGTGTTTTAGTCAACAGGGAAGGTTTGACCTTTAACCTCCCAACAACCATCTGTTTCATTATTTATCTGAGGGAATCTGAGAGTTTTTGTTCTTTCACAGAAGTCCCTGACACCAAGATATTTTTAATAGTGGAAATTTTTCATTCTTGTCACTATTCCTTTTGAAAATACAGGTATTTTCATACAACACGTAGCTAATGAGTGAAACTTCAGAATCCAACCTTTCTCTATAATCACAGGAACAGGGATTAAAGAGGTCCCACTAGTGAGGAACATGAAAATTAATTATTGAGCTCCTTGTTTTATCCTCCCCATCTGTCTGATATTCTCGAGCACACGCGTTAGACAATTAAATTACTCCTCCTTTTACCTCATCAGGATGTTCCCTGCACCCTTTTGGCTAACTCCAGAGGCTCCCAAATTATGTCCACTTACCAGGAAACGTGTGCGTTACCCTCTGTGAGGGCAGGGCCATCCGATTTTCCTGAATGACAGGAATTCAGCCAAGCTTTTCTAAACATTCACCTCAACCAATCACACTTGAAATAATTTTTCTCCTTCTAAGGTGTACAGGAAATCCTTTCACGGAGGGAAAATCATTGTAAAGAGCACGCAAGTACAGTGCAGAATTGTTATGTACAGTCTTTGTGCAATGAGAAATGCACAAAGGTACAGAAAGAGTAAAAGCAAAGACTAGAGAGGGATGTGCACTTTATATGTCAAGTATAGGGGATACACTCTCCTTTAAAAACATGCATGAAATTCCCTCAGAAGTCACTGGGAAGTGCCCCAGTGCATCTGCCCAGGGCAAAATTAGGCCCATTATATTTAGCTTTCCTGAGAAACCCTTTTTTTTGTAACATGTTTGTATTTCTGTCATTATTTTTGGCAGCTAAGCAAGTGAAGAATTTCATTTCTAGCAACTAGTTAAGACAGTTGGAGCAATTAATTTGTTTTATTTAACAATAAAGCTGTCAC